>NC_083616.1:29160365-29460365 GCF_963584025.1 Labrus mixtus
TATCTCCCCACCGTGCATCTTATCTGTTTGTAAAAATACAAGCAAGAGAGAGGAGAGAGAGTGTGCTGCCAGGCAGAGAGCGAGAGGAGCGCACAGTGTGGAGTGACAGAGCACGAGCCAACAAGATAACTTTAGGTTACTATTGTAACCCCGGTTCTCTGAGTAGCATGAGTGCGCTGTCTCCGAGCTAACGATAGCCTGGCCAAGCAGTGAGCGACTAAAGTTTGTCCGGATGATAGTATTAACAACCCTAAAAGGCTTCCCTTTACACAGATGATGAGATCTATTTTTAAAAGGTGATGAGATGTGCGGACATTTGCCCACTGAATGCACATTGGAGCTGTTTAATATGAGACGGCACCAATCTGTTAACGGAGACTTCAGTCTGCAGTGTTGTTCATGCACTTCACTGATAAACTGAATTACAGATGATGCAATGAAGTCTTCTTTTACCCTCCCAGTTCTCTTTCTCAGAAGTTGTAATAAAGGTATCAGAAGAAAAAACCAACTGAAACTACACATTTTAGAGAAGCATGTAGCTCTGCTGCACATGGTGATCAGACAGCTTTAATTTATTTGACTTTGTTGGAAACCTGAGAAACTAAAAAAGTAAAGTAAAAAGTCAAAAAAAAAAAAAAAAAGATCTTGTGCGCACACATTTTTTTGTGCCTCAATGTGTGTGCAACGACAGAAAAGCTCCGACGTGCTACGAGTTGTGTCACTCTTTAGGAAGTGTTGTAAAGAAAGTTACACACTGCTGTCACAGACATTGTGAACTTCATTTTACGTGTCCTAATCAAAGGGGTGAACAGAAAGTCAAATGTTTTTTATAAGCTGATGTTAGAGCTTGCTGAAGCACGCTCAGCAGCCCTTCTTTCTGCACCTATCTGCTCTTTAATAAATAAACATCGTGACACCACAGGGGGTCTGCTATATCAACTCAAATCTCTGCTCATGGGATTCACCTCAAACTTCAGAGACCACCTTCAATCCTCCAAGGTTGAACCCCCTTCTGGATTTTGTCTCCAACGTCTCCGTTTTGATGATGTATAACACGATTGCCGTTAAATCCCAAATGTCCCGACTTCACTGCAGCACAGAGTTGCCCTGTTATCAAGGTCCTTGCTCTTGCCGGGGGGGGGGGGGGGGGGGGGGAACAGAATGGGATAATCCTCTTTAATACCAACTCTCTGATCTTAATTATGATCATCACCATCGCCCTCATCTATTTAGGGGAATCTTTATCTTGTTTCTTCTTTGATTTGAAGGTCTTAAACTTCAGAAAAGGGTCGTGCATAAAAAAAAAAAAAAAAAAAAAAAAACACTTCTAAACTTGCTTTTTATTCTAAAGTTATTCTTCTTTAGTACGTTTTGGGACACTTTGGGATACGTTAACTAGGCTACTGTTCTAGATATAGAAGTGTATGTGTGTACCGGTGGGTTTTAAAGTCCTCACTTCACCGTCTATCAGTTTATATATCCCATCTCTCTCAGATCTCCCTCTCCCTCCATAACTCAAACCTGCTCTGTCTCCATCTGTTTGATTTACAGATGAATGAAACATCATGTCCCATTAGAGCCTCTACCTGCCTGAGTAACCTACATAAAACTGCAGGATACCAAATGTTTGCTTTCTTATTTTAATCCACACCTTTTTTTTACAATTATCTTTTTTTTTCTGTCCTGAATTTCCTTTTCACCTTCCTAAAACATTAAGACTGGCATTTTAATCCTTCTTCCAAAGACGAGTGTCTTGGTCTTTTCCTGTCTTTTGTCAGGATTCACCATCATCTGTTATCACTTTTACTATCACTGTACAATTAGTGTTCTACTTTGTGCAAAGAATAAGGATGACAGACTTTCAATACTTTGATTATTTTTGAAACCACGTCGTTTTGAAACGATACAATCTCTGATGCAGGATTTCGGACTTCCGCCTCGGCTTCATTTTTCAAGACCAGAGGTTGCCCGTTTGGTTTTAATGTTTGATTGTATCCAAAAAGAGCCGAAAGCTTTCAAAACCTACAGATCTTCAATTTCATTGTTATTCAATACGAGCATTTGCAATGAATGAACACATCCCCGCTGGGGATCAATAAAGTTTTCTAATCTAATCTAAAGGCTGAATTTATCCAGTTATCCAGATGAACAGGTGAATGTGTTTAATAGAAACATGCAACACTCTCTTACTTTGAATTCTTTTATTTAACCTATTGAATGGTGGCCTGGGTGTAATGATGCTTCCACACCATTTTGAAGCAGTCAGATGCTCGCTTGCTGCCCTCATATTAATTGGTTGTTCGATATATTATGGATTCGGGAGAGAAGTATTGTGTCACACGTGCATCTGTACAGGAGATACAGACTAAAACTGTGTGTTATATGCACTTCTAAATTTGTGTTCATTTATCGCATTTCACATCGTTATCACACTTTTGAACGATGTTATCCCACATTGCATATATTTCTCATATCGTGCAGGCCGAGTGTGCGGGATTTATGCTGCCATGGGTACTATATTTTTGTTGCCGTGGTAACAGGTATCAATATAATTAGATTTTTACTTGAATTGTATGAAAGTTAAAATTCTGGTATCCTAACACTTAAAGGCTTTATATGCAATTTTTTGATCCAGCAGATGTCGCCCCTTGAGCACCAGCATGAAACCAAAACAACTCGCGCTGCATTGTTGTGTTAGCATGCTAATGCTAGCGATCTTTATTCTGCTCATATCTTCACACTGCATGTAAATTTACCTGAAATGAGCATGATCTAGAAACACAGTTAAGCAGTGAGTACAGTATGTTATTCTTCTTTTCTCTAGTCCCTCAATTAAACAACTTTTATACACGAGGGGAGGAGTCAGCCGGCTGTCCAGGCGATGTAAACAAAGTGAAGATAGGACTCTGAAAACTCTGAAAACATCACAGACAGTGGGACTCGGGTGTTACACCCATTGTAGACAGTCATGACTCACAGAGTTATTTTCAGAGGATATACTTGATTTCTATTATATTTAAGTGTGAAAAATCACATATAAAGACTTTAATGAAGAGTCACAATGTTGCACAATCCATGACAGACCTTCATTTTCTTTAACTTGTATTCATATGGACAGACTTTTAACCTTCTTATTTAGCCTTGTATTAGTCTTTTTGCTTATATTATGTTTATATTTAATGTTTCACTTTTTGTACATTGAGAGCGCAGTTGACCGAAGACAAATTCCTTGTGTGTGTAAGCATACAGCCAATAAAGCTGATCCGGATTCTTCTTAGAGTTAAGCGCTGCAGAAAAAAAGTACTTTGATGAACTGACATGTCTGAGATCATTCTTAAAAATAAGTTCATTATCTCGCCTAAGAGCTCGATGTCATGTTCAAATTGAAGGACAATGCCACAGACTACAGTAGTTTCTCCTCAACATTGAAGTCCCCGGTGTATGCTTGTCTCATTCTTTTCATTTCATTCAGCTTCTTTTTATGAAAACAAAAGTTCTGCTTTGGCTTAAAAAAAACAAAAAACGCTCTTTTTCTTTCAGTTTCTTGATGTTCTTTCATCCTCTGACAGCCTTGCATAACAGGGCTGTGTTTTCCCTGACAAGACGGGGGCTGAGAACGGGACTGAACGTGGGTGAGCACTTCTGACCGAGCCCAGATGAATGAATAATGTGTTTGGACCTCTGAGTGTATCTAAGCGTGGCCCGAGGCTGTGCGCTCTGTGAAGCCGGAATGACAAAATGTGCCGTGATAGAACGGGAGGAAGGTAGATAGATACACACCTATGTTCATTTCTAGGAGCACTCATGCAAGCTTTAACACTCATGGGCAGACATGAGCTCACATCCATATTCACTTTTATCCACAAGTCAACTATATCCTCCCACCCGATGTATTCACCCCTCTGTACCTGACAGGCAGTTTCATGTCCGAGTCGCTCACCCGCGAGGACCGGCTAAATTGGATTTAGATTAAAAAACATCTGCCTTTCGGTGCTCACGCCAGGAAGTAACTGAATACATGTGTGGTGTTCCTTCAAGTATGTTCTGACAGCTCTCTATAGGAGGGAGAGTGTTCTGTGTTTAAAGGTCACATCACTATAACACACGTAATAACAAAGACATGCAAGAAGAGAAAGTAACCTGTGTGCAGACGCTTCATGAGAGAGGATGCTGTGAGTGACTGTATCGATCTATCAGAGGTCAGTCGAGACAATATGAAGACAGCTTTGTGTGTGTGTGTGTGTGTGTGTGTGTGTGTGTGTGTGTGTGTGTGTGTGTGTGTGTGTGTGTGTGTGTGTGTTGGTAACAGATGGCACTTTGATGAACATCCTCTCTCTCCCATAGGGAACTGTCGATCATAATCCTGCCGCGGCTCAGGTGAGATTCATTAAGGGATAATAATGTACGGTGAGTGGGATGCAATAGCAGATTGTAAACCCTGACAGGTGGAGCAGGAAACCCCGATGCAAAGCTAGACACTTTCCTTTATCGCTATTATTACACCTACAGTTTATCTAAGAAATCAATACTTTGTCACAAAAGATTGATTTGAAAATGCTTTTTATTGATTTATAAATGATTATATCTCTCCAGCCATGTAACAAAGATACTTTATCACAAGCTATCTGTGTGCTTTTTACTCAACTTTTCAATTTTTCCAACAAGCTGCAATCTATCCTAAATATTAGTACAGACGCTGGTAAAAACACAGAAATGTTTGCTGCCAACATAAGACGTGTGTTTACTGTAGAAGCAGTAAAAGCTTGACAAAAGCAAGGAACAGAGAGTGAATTCACGGGACGGTGCAAATCATTGTAGTGGGTTTGGGATCTGGAGAGTAGGTGTGGAATATGAAAAAGCACAGCTTGCTAATTGCTCCAATTTCGCTTGGCAAGCTGAAGCCAAAACGTAAATGCACAAAACTGTAGTTCCACGAGTGTCCACTTGAGGCTGGCTGCAAGAGCCCTGGAAGTCTCATGACCAGCCTAATTAAAGTGCCTATTTTGACGGCAGAAATAAACATGTTTACAGCCTGGTTCAAAAAACACGTTTGGTCTAAAAGTAAATTGGAATTATAATTTCCAATATGGTGACCTCCATCTTTGGGCTTCATAACGCCTCTTAAGAAACCAATGGATGTCATCACTAAGGCAACTTCCATGTCTTCTACATTTTCCTCGCATAGAGCACCTTCCATAAGTAATCACCTTCTTGGATTATGCCATATTTAATAGTCTAAAATAGAGACAACCTTGAATTCAAATGGATTTATTTGAGCTTTTTGCTGCTGGATAAACAAACTTAATAAATAGGAAAAGCAGAAATCTGTTGGATGCAGAAGTTAACCTGCTGGCAGCAGATTTCACCTGATCTTATTTTAGGGTCTCATGTAAATTCACTCAAAGTTAAGACCACTAAGATTAATTTTATTTATTCTTTAAGACATTTTTGTGCCATGTTCTGCCTTAACTGATTGGACAGTAAAGGCAAGAAACTCTGGTCGGATAGAGTGGGGGAAGACTCAAAATGTCAGCTGAGCCACACCAGTGCTCCTCATGATTTTAAATACCATGTTATACCCCCCACCCCCCTTTAAAATCATGGACTATTTTGTGTCTTCTGCATGGTTACAGAATATTTCCCCCCATTAAAATCCACTTAGTTTTGCAACCATAAATGGACAATTTATGGAAAAGTTCTAGCAGGTAGAAACTGTGTTCTTATTTTTTGTTGTGGTACCATCTTTCCTTGACTTCATGGCAAGAGCTGACTGCAATTCGTCAGAGTTTTGCAGAACATTATTACCCTCCACCCCTAAGGGTAAGATTGAACATTGTGTTTGTGTTTGTGTTCGAACCTCAAAGCCAAACCTTTTTTTTTCTGTTGCTGCACCAAATTTATTCTGCCAGTGTGCCCTGTGCACACGCCAAATCCAGTGTATTTGGAGACTATACAGTCTAAATGAGTGAGTTAGCTGGTTCTGATGCTGTGCCTCACTGTGTCCAATAATAATGGGCATTGTAATTGGCAGAACTTTACTTATCTGTAAAAATGAAAGAGGAACTCTGGGAATTTGGTCACTTAAGAGTCTGTAACTGTGTGTATGCCAATAGCCCAATAATCATTGTGGGATCTAAAAAGATATTGCAGATTTAAACACACACACACATGAGCTAGCAGAACAGAAGCAGGGGCTCAGCCTCCGTCAGCATTGGATCGCTGTCGATCGATTGGCCCGAGCTTTGTGTCACTCTCAGAGTCCGTCCAATCTGCCACGGAGAGGATTCAAAGAAGGGGGGAAAACAAGGATAGCTCAGCTTAGCTCGTCTCTATCTCCTCTGTGATCTGAATCCAAAGCGGAGCTGTGGACAATCACTACTTGAAGCTCATTCAACTGCCTTTTTGATCTCGCTTGGCACGGACATGCAAACACCCTCCGTTACTGCTCTCCTGGCAGACACAGCGGCTCTAAGTAACTGGCAGGGATGTGATGGATGGATGGATGAGAGTGAGTCGGAAAGTGAAAGTGAGCAGTCATTTGTAAGTGTGTCTATCCTGATTTTCTCGAGTGGGGATGGAATAAAATCTATAAATACCAGCGACTGAGACACTTAAGAATCACAAACGCCCAGATGGTGCATCTCTTTAACAATAAAAGCTTTTTATATCAAGTCATTAGATCCCATGCCTTATAACAAACCTCTAAAAACTCTTACTTTTAATGAATGAACTGAAAACAAGTTGCTCAATTCGACCTGTTGTAGCCACCTGAGTGGAACATTTTGACCTGTTTGTTGTGTTTGCATGGCCACACATGTGAATCAGACAGAAACTCTGGCAGGAGCTGTCTCTCTCCTCCACACAACGCCACAGCTCAGTTACCTCGCACCTCTCTCATCGCCTCAAGCTCAGCTGGTCTGCAAACAACACAAACAGTCATGCAGCGCTCTCTAAACAGAAACAGGGAAGCTAACAAACGAGGGATGCTAAACAAAGTAACGGTACTATTTTGTAATTTGAGTTGCTTTTAAGGCTTTTTTCAATCTGTTACCACGGATTGAGGCTATGGTCCTCCATGCGGGCGGCCCAGGTTCGAATCCCACCTCTGGCACCTTTCCCGCATGTCATACCCCACTCTTTCTCCCTGATTTCCGACTCTATCCACTGTCCTATCTCTCCATTAAAGGCACAAAAAGCCCAAAAATAAATCTTTAAAAAAAACAACTTTCTGAACAGAGTGAAGTCAAACTCCCTCTGGATTTGTTGTTTTCCGCTTTGTGTTCACACTGATTGGATGCCGCTTTTTTTCAGTTTTTTTATGATTTGCTCAGAAGCTCAAACATGTTTCATACATGTTTTTTTGTTCTCATGTGAATGCCTCCCTCTCCAGCTGTTAGTGCTGCCACCAAATGAGGGGACTCGAGATGGCTCCGCCCACTCAGAGCGCTGTATCTATGGGAGCTTAATACCGAGTGCAATAGACTGTTCTTAAAAATATCCAGATTGACAACGTGTGAAATGAGCAATGACTGTCTCCATCTCACGTCTCTTGTTCTGTGTCTGGATCGAGTCGCAGCACGCCAGGATGCTGAAACTGCGACGGCACACCCTAAATGAGAGTCGTTAGAGCACATCACATACGCTCATGGATGGCTTTGAAGATGAAAAAGAGGAGCTCCGAGAACGACAGAGAAGTAAAAAAAAAAAAAAGTGTGGTGATAATAAATGGCAAAGGTCCTTTTTGCTCCCTGCACCTCTCAATTTCTGTCATCCTCGCAGCTTAAAGAGATTCTGGCTCATTATGTCACTCTGAGGAACTGACTGTATCAGTGGCAGAGGTGGATGGAAAGAGAGAGAATATGAGAGAAGACGGAAAGAGAAGAAGAAAGGGGGATAGCTTAACATTTTTTCCCACAGCTTATTATCATATCTCGCCCTTTTTTAGCACTCATTAAGCAGCTTTCATAGCTCCCAAAGAAGTAGCGCCCTTGCTAGGTGATCTTGTACCTTCCTTTTAATAATGTTCCTCCTGTACAAAGGATGTATTATATTTAAGGGCTAATAAGACGTATCTATCATTCACTTTGAACAGGTGGAATCAGTATTACATTTTCACCCATTGTGGTCGCTCGTCATTAGTTGGACCTTGCTCTGCTGAGTTCTGAGCGAGCCAATACGCTTGTAAACACAAAGCAAGTGTTGCAAACTCAAGGCAAATTGCCCACTTTGGCAATGGTCCAGGGGCTGGCTTGGCGATTCTCCAAAATGACCGCAGCTGCAACAAACTCACAAATTGTGAATCCAGTAAAAACCGGTGCTGGATCGATCAGCTGCTATCAGGCAGGAAGACGGAACGAATCAGGCTAATTAAAGGGATCTGTCACCGCTCACTGTGCTGCATTCACTGTCGGGACACCGCTGTGGGCCTCCTGCACTACATTTTACACGATGGACGTTTTAAATGAGGTTTAGCAGACCATGACAAAGTACAATAACGATATGAAGGTCTTACAAAAAATATAGGATTTCATAACAGAAAGGTTAATTATGCTTTTATGGCACCACCTGTAAAGGCAAGTTAATGATATTTCAGTTTCTTTAAAGTTTTAAGAGTTTGAGCTGGTTATATAAGAGTAAGAATATAATAAAATTGGGGACGGCTGAGGCTCAGTTGGTAGGGTTGTGACAATTAAAATATAAAATTTGGAGTGCTGTCCTTATCATTCTTCTTATTCAAATATTTTTTGGGATTCAGCACCCAGTCGTTTTTGTTGAGCGTGTTTTTTTTGTCTATAATTGGTAGTCACTCAACCGGAAGGTCAAGGGTCGGATCTCCAGCTCCTGCAGCCACGTGTATGATGTGTCCTTGGGCAAGACACTTAACCCCGATGATATCGATTTTGGAGAGAAAACAATCTCAGCCGATATCTTTCTTAGATCTATGTTCAATCTGTACAGATAGATAGATATGGATATACACATTAAATGCGTTGATCCCTCAAATGCAGTTATCAAACACTTGTGGAAAGTATAAATATAATGAAGACAAGATGGTCACTCAACTGGAAAGTAACTGTGCAGGTTTGTAAGTGCGTCACCACTTGACACTCTGGAGAGTGATAAGGCTTGTTGAAATCTGTATAGTGCCCTCTGCTGGTGAAAGAGAACTGCTAGTGAAATACAAAAAAACTCAAAACTTTAGTAATAGCGCATATCTGATAAAATTATATCACTGGATATGCTAATATCGACCAATATAAATCGATATCTACTTTTAACGATGTGATGGCTACTGAATTCTTGATTAGAGGGACAATGTATATATGTAGTCAAAGTTAAATTTTACATAAGGAGAGCTAAGCAGAGTTTGAAAGACAGATTTTGGAATCTTCTGAGGTTGTCAACATTTCTGATACATTGATTACATTACGTTTTATTACCATCTGTGTCTAAACAAAACTATCTCTTTCATCTTAATGATAGTGTCGAAAAGCACCAAAGTTTTAAACTATAGAGCGAAAAAGAGAAAGAGAGAGAGAGAGAGCACTTTGTAAATTGCACAAATACATTGCCAACATTTTTGTGAAATTTAGACATTGTCTCCAAATTCAAAACTTTGGTATCGTGACAACCCGGGTTCCTTCTGTTAGCTGTCACTGTATGGATTACGCAACAATCGGTAAAGATAGATTTACAGGAACTTCACTTCAATCATTCAGTAAGATCATTACGCCTTGTAATCTCGTCTTTCCATCAAGCAGGCTGAAGTGTAAATGATTTATCTGTCAGGACTTCCTTCCTCTAAAAGCAGATAGAAGTTTTAGAAGTAGTTAAGGATCTATTTGAAGTTTTTTTGTTTGATTGGCACAACAAAAAAGATGGAACATGAAGGGAACAGATCATAAGACAGGAGCAAAGGAAAACTTCATTCAAGTAAGTCAGAGCGACATGAAACAATAAAACACAAAGTAGGAGCCAAATGTCAATGCTCAATCAAAGAGAGAAGACCTGAGATGAGATGAGAGTTAAGACAGAAAAGGGAAGATAAAAAAATGGATGATGAGAAAACATAAAAACAGCAACTTACATGGGATTCCCAAATCACTCTTTTCTTTGGGCTCAGTGGACTTCTGAAAAAATGAACCTTGGGACGGGGAAAAAGAAGAGGGGGGATGGTGGAAATGGATGGAGGGAGGGAGAGGAACACAACAATGAAAATCAAACAAACAAGTCAAATAAAATGGGGCAAACATGACAGGACACAGACTCAAAAGAAAAGCCTTCACATGCAAAACGCGTGCTTCTTTCTGTCTTACATTCTTGCTTTAATGCTATCCCACGTCTAGGTGTACTTGCTCTCATTTTAACCCCATTATAAGGTAAAAAAAAAAGAAGAAGCATTTTCCTGCAGACACTTGGATGCTGTGTCATGCTGAGTGGTCCACTTAGCGGTGGCAGACAGAAGGTCTCTGACACAAATGAAATGCTGATGTACTGATGTATAATTGAAGTGCTGGTGTATAATTGATAAAGGCAACACAGCAACATGGCGCGCTTAAAAGCTTCTTGCCAAACCAGCTGGACGTACAAGACACTGATTTAGCAGCAAAAGGCAAAAAAAAAAAAACTGACAAGGTTAACTGGGGTGATGTGCAAAAAATAAACATACATAAAGAAGCACTCCAGAGGCAGGAGTGAGCTCGGCTACAAGGTTATTACAATGAAGCATGAATGAGCCTGTAGATGTGTTTTCTTCTAATAAATCACTTTGATAATGTCTGCACTTAAAGGTACACTAAATCTAAGTAAATTAAAAATGGAATAAATCTATACATATTTTTTGTTGAGTACTATTTCCAACACTTATCAAAGCCAGAGAGTCCTTCATTTTATAGTTATAACCGGACGTGTCTGCTGTGACGTCGGCCATGACAGATCCGCCATGAAAGACTGGGAATCATGGGAGTGGTTCTCTCTGCTCCTCCACCCGCATCCCCGTTGAGAATCTGTTTACTGACGATGTATCCAATTATACACGACGTGTTTATCGCTGCCATGGAAAACAGCGGGTGTAACGTCAAAGAACGTTGCCCAAGGTAGCTTTCAGTGGCAGTTCCCGCTTCCTTATGCGGCGTTCTTTGACGTAACGTCCAGTGTTTCCATGGCAACGCTAAACGATGAAGTCGAGGCTGGCGGGGAATCATGGGAGTGGTTCTCTCTGCTACGCTCCACCCCTATCCCCGTTGAGAATGTGTTCACTGACGATGTATCCAATTATACACGACATGTTTAACGTTGCCATGGAAACACTGGATGTTACGTCAAAGAACGCTGCATAAGGAAACTGCCACTGAAAGCTGTGGCTGTTCTTTGAGGTAAAATCCGCTGTTTTCCATGGCAACGATACCATGTTGTGTATAATTGGAGACATCGTCAGTAAACACATTCTCATCGGGGATTGGGGTGGAGCATAGCAGAGAGAACCACTCCCATGATTCCCCGCCGGCCTCGACTTCATCGTTTGTTATCGTTTTGTTTGAGAGCCCCCTGGTGGTGGAATTTACATACTGTGCGTTTAAACAACATTTAGATCCGCTGAGTCATATTTACTGTGCAGCGTTTCGGTAAACATCAGTATATTTTTTGATGTGCTACATAAATGAAATGGAATTGAATTGTGATGTTGTTGTATAATGCTGATTCAGCTGACAGAGGAAGCGGCACGCCATGACGGGCTGAACAAGTTCCCAATTACAGCAAAATTTTTCAGATTTATGAAAACATGATGAAGGGGAAAATACACAAAAAAAAATAATCGAACACAGGCATTTTTCTAAGAAAAGACGGCTCAGATGAGCATGGTTTATTTTTTTTAAATGAGGTAAATTACATTGCGGAAAAGACCTCATTAGCATAGCAGTGCAGCCTATAGCTTCTGTGCAGGCCCTCTGACCGGTCCGTAAAGGGGCCACGCTGACCGGCATTCCCTGTGCCTTTTTATCCTTAGTATTGACAAGTAACTAGGGGCGGCTGTGGAACAGAGGGTAGAGTCGTTGTCTCTCAAACAGAAAGTCAAGGGTTTGATCCCCAACTCCTGCAGCAACATGTCCGATGTATCCTTGGGCAAGACACTTAAACTGCACTTCTGATGGTCACTTTACATGGTACCTTCCATCAGTGTGTGAATGTGTAGGTGTGACCTGAGGTGTAAAAGCGCTTTGAGAAGTCAGAAGACTAGAAAAGTGCTTACAAGCTGAAGTCCATTTAACATGAACTCATATGACTTCAAAAATACTGAACTTTCCCTTTAAATTAGGATGGAATTTTATTTGAAGTTTTGAAGTAAACAATGTGGGAAATAATAGGATACAGTGAAGTGATAAGAGCTCATGATAATCAGAAACAGGAGTGGGAAACTGAGTGGGGAGATTTTGTTCAGTTCTGTATATGCAGATTGTTTTGTAATACATCCAAACACTGAAGTTACATAACAGCCAGTTTCTCCAGTGATTACCGGAGTTTTAGAGACCACACAGCAGATTTGATTTGCTATGGAGGTACTGTTATGTAGCACACACACACACACACACACACACACACACACACACACACACACACACACACACACACAAAGTAGGTAGATAGTGAAATGTCAGGCACTCAAGGATGACACAGTGAAAATCTGACTCAATCTGTTCCAAGAATTCTGATCGATGTGTCAGAAAAATGTCAAGAGGCCCAAAGATATGAAACAACAAAAACAACTCTTAGAAAAACCTGCAACTTCTGTCACAAGAACTCACGCACACAGAAACACACACACACACACACACACACACACACACACATTCACATTTACAGACTCACACTGATATAACTCTCAGATAAACACGTAAACATAAAAGCGAGGAGGCACTCCTAGCGGGGCCAGGACTGAGGTCAAATGGATTTCTACCTCTCAGGATTTAACAGGACAACTTTAGAAAAAAGGGCAGAGAGAGACGGCGGAGGAGATGAAGAGAGAGGCGGCTGGTGTTGGTGGAGCGAGGGAGAGAGAGAGAGAGGGAGAGAAGGGGAGAGAGAGAGAGAGAGAGAGAGGGACAGAGAGAGGGAGAGAGAGGGACAGAGAGAGGGAGAGAGAGAGAGAGAGAGAGAGAGGGACAGAGAGAGGGACAGAGAGAGGGAGAGAGAGAGAGAGAGAGAGAGAGAGAGGGACTGCGAGAGGGACAGAGAGAGGGACAGAGAGAGGGAGAGAGAGAGAGGGACAGAGAGAGGGAGAGAGAGAGAGGGACAGAGAGAGGGAGAGAGAGAGAGGGACAGAGAGAGGGACAGAGAGAGGGAGAGAGAGAGAGCAAGAGAGAGAGAGAGAGAGGGGGGGAGTGAGAGAGAGAGAGAGAGAGAGAGGGGGGAGTGAGAGAGAGAGAGAGAGAGCGAGAGGGACAGAGAGAGAGGGACAGAGAGAGGGACAGAGAGAGGGAGAGAGAGAGAGAGAGCAAGAGAGAGAGAGAGAGAGAGAGGGGGGGGGTGAGAGAGAGAGAGAGAGAGAGAGAGAGAGGGGAGTGAGAGAGAGAGAGAGAGAGAGCAAGAGAGTGAGAGAGAGAGAGAGAGGGAGAGAAAGTTGTGTGAAGTGCTTTTGGAGCATAAAGTCACTTACAGAGCTCTATCTAAAAACATTAACTCTACTGTTACAGTGTCATCAGCTGATTCACAGCTCTGGAACAATGAAAGTTATTGCATTAAAAAAAACAGCAATTAACTTCTGTTGTACATTTTAATTTCTCTTTTCATTATATGAGGTCTGAATATTTTGTTTTTAAATTGATTTTTTTTTTCAGAAACTTAAAAGTAAAGTATGTAGAATTTTATGACAATATTTAGGCTACATTTAAATAATTAAATTAATTTAAAAAAATTACTAAACCTGTTATATGTAATTTTTTACATTACCTCAAATATTTCCAAAAGTTATCAAAGCCAGAGAAATCTCTAATTTTATAGTTTTCCTCATTACACATTCATGACAACAATTTTCTTGTATGAAAAGTGTAATACAGATAAAGTCTGATTGACTGATTAATATATATATGTAGGTGTGACAAAAATGTGTCTCCTAGACTAAACGGGGACATCTTTCTTTCTCTGCTTTACTGAAGCAGAAGAAGCTTTAATGTTCAGTGTGAAGCCTAAATAGACCAGCATTTAAAGATCCATCTTATAAAACAAGTAGTATAATCATAAAGGAATCACTCAGAGCTTTTTAAATATACTCTACCTATAAAGTCTTGTGCATGCAAAAACCCCTTCTTACAACCACACACACACACACACAGTAACACACACGTTTCATGGATTCCAGTAAATGCTACAGGAAACAGCTGAAACATTAGTGCGCACATAAAACCACGTCTGTGGAGTTATTTTAACGACAGAAAATCAATCAGGGGGAAATGAGCCTAAATCTATACCTCTCTCGGCTTTAGCCCAGATTGTGTGGCCCGAGTCTCAGCGAGCGGCCTCAGGGAATCCTCCTGATGGACCGCAGACACATAATACACTGCGTCAGGAGGTGGGCAGGCCTCTGCATATACTGTAAATCCTGTCTATAACGTGCCTGCAGGCCAAAAAGCCTTGTGAGGGATTATTTAATATTACTCCATTGCATGTGATGAAACATCTCCCCCCCCCCCCTCGGGCTGCACACAGAAGCTGCTTTGTGTTCACTGATGAAATATAGAAAACTCCTGAACAAGAGGTTGCTCTGATTTCATTTATTTGACCAGGAATGTCTCACTAGGATTGTCTTACTGGATAATTTTTTTAGAGTGAAAACACAATGTAAGGCAGGAATCACACATGACGTAATGAGTCATGAACACAAAAATCTTTATTTTTAAATCAAGCTCCTGACTCTCTGCTGCTGTTGTGTCCGTCATTGTCTTCCTGTTGTTTATATGTTTCTTCCTGTGCTATGTCATCATATATGTACCAACTGTGCAAAGCTGTGACCCACACATTTCTCCCCACACAAGAGGATTTCTGATCGTATGAATATAGATGTTTAATATTTACGATTTCAAAACATGGCGGCCCAGATTGTCTTCCAAGCAGATCGGGGAGGGTAAAAATCACTCAAAGGAGAATCTGGCCAGATCGTCTTTGGAACCATTTGCTGACTTTGGACAGAAGAGGGGGAATCAGGCTCGAATTTGATGTTTGGTACCCCGCTCAAGCTCACTCACTTAAGTCTTTCAGCTTGATTCATAATGTCTTTGAACAGTGCAGGATGATGTCTGAGGAGCAATATAGTGTTCATATTTTGCTTGTCATTTCTTGACATGTAGCGTGATGTACTGTAAGATCAAGATGAAAGGTTGCGCAGTCATATTAGTTGAGTGTCTTTTTTAAGGTCTCCCATTTTCAATACAGTCAGGTGGTCACTTATTATGATGGTGGTGAGTGCATTTGAGGTAATGACAGTGCAGGTCATATTGGTTTCACTGGAGGATGGAGCCAACATTTTAGATTAAAAAAAGATATTTAAAGTGTGACTAACTCACTGAACTTAACAGTAAATTTTCTGTCATTGATGTTAGCGCTCTGGTCTGTTTCGTTGTTCAGTGTCTTGTAAATTATGGGCTGGGCATCACTTGTTGGTGCCTGATTAATAAAAAAAAAATGAATCAACACTTCTATGAATAATGACAACAATAAAAACAATAAAATAATATTATGAGGTAACATAATGAAATGAATGAAATGATGCGATTATCTAGAATTATGAAGCAATAAAATAAACAATATTAAAGCCCACCAATGCATGTTATTTAAACTATGTTGGCATTGCAGAGTCAGAACTCGTCACAGTTTTGTTTGAATATATTTTGTCATTTCTTGCCGGGACTCTGTTGAAAAAACGGATTTTCATTTCATGAGACGCACTCCGGGTAAGATAAAGGTCAATAAACAAATATGTTGACGGCAACTCAAGAAAGTCTGACTTAATACGACTCTGGGAATGTCTCAGCCAATGGGAGGCTGTGAATAACTTTAATGTTTATTCAGCATTTTAAGAAGGAGACATGTTTTTCGTTCCCCTGATTGTTTGCAGCAGAGTCCCTCCTGACAGAACGGGATTTGTGTTTCCATGGCATACAGTTTTATTATTGTACCAGAAATGTACTTTCCCACAAGAGGAAATTAAATGACACTCTGTTGTTGAACATGCTACACACACACACACACACATATAGGCTGAAATACACATGTGCTAATGGAGAGGTGTCAGAGTGAGGGGGCTTCCCACAGCGAGCACTCCTGGCACCTCGGCAGTGTTCAGGAAGTGAACTGGCACCAGAGGCGCTGTTAGTCAACAGGCATGGCGGGCAACTGCTTGGGGCCCCAGACCAGTAAGGGGCCCCTGAGGGTTGACAAACTTGAACTGAAACTGTGGCTCAAAATTTGCAAATGGCAAACCGGGCTACCAGACCAATTTCCAGTTTTGGTCCGCACCAAGACTTGAACCGGCCACCCCTCTCAAGTCCCTACAGACTGAGCCTCTGACACACACTGTCTTTATCTGCCATGTTGTATGAAAGGAACGCCCGATGGGAATGAATGGCATGATTATAAAAACACAAGTGAATTCATTTCCTCTCTCTCTCTCTCTCTTTTTTTTTTTTTTTTACCTTTGCTCTCCTCTCGTCACTCTGACAGGCCTCTCTCTGTCTCCCTCTCGTTTCTCGTCAGACGCTGGTCTGCCAATTACTCCGAGCACAGGGAGCAACCAGCACCATTCCTACAAGTCAACAAATATAATTGCCTCCACCTTGGAAAAAAGTGCCGCTTCTATATTTGTGCCGTTATGACTCAGCCAGCATTTTCCAGCAGGTTTTTTTGTAATTGACCGCACTTTTTTTTCTTCTTCTTCTGGTGTCAGAAATCACTAAATTGTGAAGGGATTTTTGGATGATTGTTCCACATCATTATCTATCATTACTTTCCCCTTTAAGAGGGGGGGGAGTTGTTTTTTGACTGCAGTAATGGGCAAGAAAGGTGGAAAAAGGCAAGCGTAATGATGATGACATTAAGAAGCCCTCCCGTAATGTAACTATTACGAGCTCAGAAGAATAAAGAACATGAGTATGTTCGAGCAAATTGCTGTAAAAATGGAAGGAACAGGAGTGGGTGTCTACTGGAGAAAGGCATTAAACCAAAAGGCAATAAGAGAAGGGAGCAAGGAAACGAACTTAAGGTAAAGAGAGGGGAGAGGTTGGAAGAGGATGAGATGATAAGACTGATGAAGGGAAGGAGAGTGAAGAAAATGGGGAGAAATTAAACAAATCTCAGGCGTAGTGGTCAGTACAGTGGAGAGGTGTTTAAAAGCCAGTCACTAACAAATGCGTTCATGCATTTGAAAAAAAAAGTTAGCTTTTGCTCTGTTCTTAAAGGCTTTATATGCAATTTTTTGATCCAGCAGATGTTGCCCTTGAGCACCAGCATGAAACCAAAACAACTCGCGGTGCATTATTGTGTTAGCATGCTAATGCTAGCGATCTTTATTATGCTCGTATCTTCACACTGCATGTAAATTTACCTGAAATGAGCGTGATCTAGAAACACAGTTAAGCAGTGAGTACAGTATGTTATTCTTCTTTTCTCTAGTCCCTCAATTAAACAACTTTTATACACGAGGGGAGGAGTCAGCCGGCCGTCCTGACGATGTAAACAAACTGAAGATAGGACTCTGAAAACATCACAGACAGTGGGACTCGGTTGTTACACCCATTGTAGACAGTCATGACTCACAGAGTTATTTTCAGAGGATAGACTTGATTTCTATTATATTTAAGTGTGAGAAATCACATATAAAACCTTTAACTTAGTCGCCATATTTGTAGTTATTTTAGTTCCTAAAGAGCTCATGTGCTGAATCATGCACAAAAGGGTTAAATAGATGGGAATAGAAAACTGCTAATTGGTTTCTACAACAGAGACGATGCATAATCAGAGTAGATGCACGATGGAGACAATGACATTTGAAATGTTGAAAGGTGAGATTAACAGCATGCCAGAAACGTTCAACTCGTGCGCTAACGCATGTGTGAAGACACTGATTAACACTTGCTTTACCGTCTAATTGGAGTGATGTTGAGACTCGTTTTTTTTTCAAGTTCACACTGATTTCCCGACATCCTCAGGGCTGATACCTTTAAGGACATTTGAAGGTACTTCTAGAAGATTTGCACTTGATCCCTGTTTTACTTTTAAATATTTTGCTTACTTTTACTGGATCTGGTCACAGATTTCTCAGGATGTACACGAACCCATTCAGTTGTCACATTACACTAATATTCACTTGTCTCTGTCCTGCATTACCAGCCAAATGCCCTGCAAGGTCTGGGGGGTCAGTTATCATCTGGAGTCAGTAAGTTATTGATGCAATAAAGTGCATATTAAAGAGAAACTTAGTCCACCTACTTTGCATACAGAGTCCGTCCGTGCAGTTCTGAGACTGGAGCACCAGCCCGTCGCAGTCTTTGCCTCCATTTTTAGGCGCCGGGTTGTTGCACTCCCTCCTCCTCCACTGGGTGCACTCCGTCCCACAGGCCGACCACTTACTCCAGTCTGTCCACACGCCGTCCACTGAAGATCAGGGAGCAAGGGAAGGAGATACAAGAATACCAGGGGTGAGAAAGAAAATAAATGAGAGCAGGGAAAATGTCCTGAAGTACTCGGTCAGGTGTTGTGCATATAGGACAGGACAGTTTATAAAAAGAATCTTGCAGAAGCTGAGGCCAGACAGGCCAGTATGAAACTTAGGGGTGCATAAAAAATGGCACACTATGGACAGAGTGAAGTAGATACAGTAGATCACCTCAAAGCAGATTAACACAAACTTATATTAATTTAATTAATCAAAACTTATATAAATCTATATGAACTGAAACTTCAATACATATTATATTGAATTTACCGGTGCAAAGTGAGGTACAAGGCAGCTTCTGTATGGCCACTCCATCACACGGCAGTCCTCCATTGAGGGGGGCGGGATTGGTGCAGCTACGGGTTCTTTTTTGGAAGCCCCGCCCACAACGGCTGTTACACACCGACCACTCCGTCCATGTTGACCAACCGCCGTTCACTGAGGGAAGAGAGAGAGAGAGAGAGAGAGACTCCATCAAAACAACAAGTCGTACATGTAGTGATTAAACCATTCCAACCAAACTTTTTCTGTTTTAAAGGAGCAATACGTAACTCTGACACCCAGTGTTGATAATGGGTACTGCAGTCCAAATTCAAAACTTTGGAGAGAGCTGGAGAGTTCTCTTGCTCGCTTCTATCGCTGCAACACCTGTTGGTAAACCGAGAGGCGTCCAAACTGGCCGTGTGGGGGTGCCTTAAAACCGCCTACCTTCTCTGGTCCAATAGAAACCAGACTATTCTGAACCAGAATCTAAAGTTAGAAAGAGGACATACTGGCACTTCAACATAAAGCATGTCTCCTTAATGTCTGATGATGTATTAAGGTCATTTTATGATTAAATTCAGTAGATATCTTACAGATTGGTCCATTGCAAAGCTTTAAAATGATTAGTTAATCACAAAGATCCCCTGCAGAGAAAAAAACGGCCATTGAAAAACAAATAAAACATTCCAGGTTTAATTGAACAAGCTGTGGTGGACAAAGTAATAGAAAAGCTTTATGTAGTAAAATGCTTCTCTAGAAAAAAAAGGGGCAGATTTGAAGCAATAAAGGGACCAGCAGTGGATTCAAATCTTCTCCTATCACTGAGACGTCACCGTTAAAGAGGATATCTGTTATTTTAATGTCTTGTTTGATTTAATTGAACTACTTGTCTTGATGGAGTCGGGTGTGTTTTGCAGATGCCAGGAGGCTGTAATTTGGAAGTTGAGTGGGAACAGCTGGATTCTCCTGCAAATACCCCCCCCCACACACACACACACACACACAATCCCCTCATCCCCAAGAAAACAGAAACTTTCTGTAACCATGGTTTTATGCCACTCCAATAATAAATTGTCCAAATAAAATCTGACTCATTAAAATCACTCCACAATTCCTTCTATATAACATCTTATCATTTCAACCTGACGTTTATAAGATGCTTTATTTTTTGTTATTTTTTAGAGGAAATATTGGACGGGCTTTCACACATTGGACAGAGCTTCTTAAAACACTTCAGAGTCAAATAAACACACTCGCACTGTTTTCAGGACTACAAAATCCTAAATTAGATTTTGAAAATAACTTTTTTTTTTCTTTTTTTTACGTCTGTACGATACAAATATTTTTCAAAATCTTTCTAGGAGGCGTTGAACTTTGTGTGGGTCATAACACCAAAATGTGAGGTGTTACATCTGTTCAATAAATCTGTGCATTTGTGCAGACTTTGCACTCGGAAGGGTTTAACAATCCACTCTCACTCCACACTCCAGGGCTTTTTGACGACACTCAATGTGACGGACCCTCCACACGAGTGCGCAGACTGGAAGTGTGGAGGGAGAGTGGTTAGGGAGTGGCCTCCAAACTCCATTTTCCAGTAGTCTGCAGCTTCCTGTTTGGAGCTGGCGACACCGCTCCTATTGGTTGTTAACAACGATCACTAAATAAGACAATACGCACAAGACACGACTGAAGACCTGCGACAATATTAAAAACGTTCGGTGCAAACATCAATGATCCAAAATGATGGGAGTGAGCACCAAGTCGAGCAAAACTCTCCTGATTTTGACTTTGGAAATGTGTTTGTGATTTTTAAAACTGCTTGAGATGTCGTTTGGTGTAAGGCCAGCTTCACTTAGCATCGGGGCAGACTTGCAGTTGGAGGGTTTAACAATCCACTCTTACTCCACACTCAGAAGTTTTTGGACGGCACTCGATGTGGCCGACCCTCCACATGAGCACGCACCACAGAGTGGGAAGTGTCGGGAGAGAGAGAGAGAGGGTGCAGGGAGTGGTTGGAGAAAAAAACCACACAAACATTTTGCAACTCTTCGATAACCCTGCTTTTACTGGAGCACAACTTTTTCCCCACTGTGTTCACATACTGAGATGCTGCCTGCAAAATTACTTAACCCTGAACTCGTGTTGGAGAGAGCACACAGGGAGAAACAATACCATCACAAAGAATCCTCACTATAGCCAAACCCTCCTTGTTTTCAGTCACTATAGGCTGTTTCTCTTCCTTTGTCCCTTTTGTGTAGATTTTTCCACTTTCAGCCTATTTTTGTCAGTCGCATTGTCATCACTGTTGCAAGATTTTCCCTGCATCCAGTCAGATTTCCCCCCTTTCTTTTTGCTTCATTACTTTGCATTATTGTTGTTTCTCACAAGACAAACGTGGCAGAGGAGTGCAGACGAAGATAAGGGCGTTTTGAAAGACAGTCAGAAAGAGAAAAATCAGGTATAAAGTTAGAATGAGTCACAAGGACACCCAGAGAGAGGGTGAGCCGACATCTGGAGAGAGGCAGTGGGTTGAAACTCCTCCGCTGGATCTGGACATTCACGTCTCAGTGGACGGTGCCCACTCCTTCTCCAGACGTCTGCTAAAATCAGGTACACTCACCTTTGTCATCTCCTCTTCACACACCTTTTCTCCTCCCACTCTCTTCTCCTCACCTGTCTCTTCTATCTATATCTGCTCCATTTTTTTTCCCCCTCCTTCTGTTTTTTTCCCCCCGCAACCATTTCACCTTGTCAACAGTGTCAGCTGGGCCCTTGTGGAGCCCAGAAGATTGAACCACAGATTGAACAATCTATTTCTGTAAGGATACATCAGTGTCAAACCACTCCATCTCTTGCCGTCTGTATCACACACGCACGCACGCACTGTTATTTTTGATTGAAACACTCCTCCTAGTGAATAGACTCAGTGTTACATTTGAGAGAAACAATGTGTGTGTGTGTGTGTGCATGAGAGAGTGTAGTGCTTTACATTGTTTTTCCTCAAAATGTTTCCCGTCCTCTCATGTCAGCCTGACATTTGGTAAAATGGAAAAAGCAAAAAAAAAAAAAAAAAAGAAGTGAAACAAGCTTTCTCTCCTTCTCTTTCTTCTCAGTTTTAGAAAAAAAAAAAAGCAATAGAAGAGCATTGTCTGGAAAAAAACAAAACCATTTAGAAGGAAGCTATTCTAAGTTCGTCATGTTTTTCCACAGCTGTTATCGCGCCATATGCCGCACAATTCATTCGGGCGGAGGAGGGAAAATTGGCTGAACGTCGAGACATTTGGAAAGCACACACGTTCTAATTTAAAAACTGAAGGTGTGATTGGTTGGTGAGTTTTAATTGGTTGAGGTCAAAGGTGAGGTGGGACTGTCTGGCTGATTGAAAAGAGAAAGTGCCAGCTTGGTGAGAGGAGCTCATTTCATGTGGCAGATGGGGGGGGCTGGCCTATGGGCGATCATGGACATAGTTTGGTTAGCTTTAGCTAGCTTTTACAAAGTGCCATAAAATCTGGAATAAAAGTTGCACTAGCACAGAAGACGCTGTCTGTTTTTTTCTTTTTTGTGGGGGGGGGGGGGGGGGGGGGGGGTAGAAGGTTTTAAACTGTCTTCCTGCCTATTTCACACAAAGCTTCTTTCTAGTGACATCTGTTTTCACCAATTGGAGTTTGCAATCATACTAGCTACCGTATGGTAGTTTAGCTCCTAGCGGCTAGCCTATGGAGACGTTGATAGGTGTGAAGTAAGGACCAACCAATTTGCCTACAGTGTCGCAGCTCACCTCCACCGGTTACTTGTCTTTAATTGAGGATTCTTTACCATTGAACCAGCTCTCCACAAGGTTTATTTACTTAAAGGCTTTATATGTGATTTTTCACACTTAAATATAATATAAATCAAGTATATCCTCTGAAAATAACTCTGTGAGTCATGACTGTCTACAATGGGTGTAACACCCGAGTCCCACTGTCTGTGATGTTTTCAGAGTTTTCAGAGTCCTATCTTCACTTTGTTTACTCCTCCCCTCGTGTATAAATGTTGTTTAATTGAGGGACTAGAGAAAAGAAGAATAACATACTGTACTCACTGCTTAACTGTGTTTCTAGATCACGCTCATTTCAGGTAAATTTACATGCAGTATGAAGATACGAGCATAATAAAGATCACTAGCATTAGCATGCTAACACAACAATGCAGCGCAAGTTGTTTTGGTTTCATGCTGGTGCTCAAGGGCGACATCTGCTGGATCAAAAAATCGCATATAAAGCCTTTAAATGTTTACCACTGTTTTCCTTATATGCATGAGTATGACCTAATGAGGGAGAGAAGCTGTTCAAAATGGCCGCCCCCAACCTGGTCGGCATCGCTATGTATCCTAGCAAGAATGGCGCAGTGACACGGCTTGTTATACTCAATGAAGTTGGGCGATTTTCAATGGTGTCAGGCGGTGTGTAGTGAGAAATGGTCACGATGGCGGATACGTTTCATATTGGTTTATTTGTTGCACTGGTTTATTAGATGAAAAAATGCTCTATTTTTATGGTGTTAAAAGGAAAAACTGACAGAAAAATGTAAATTGCCCACACCAAAATGTATATTCAATATGTTAATAATTAAAGAGCACGTTTTTAGTGATGTCCCGTGTTATTCACTCTCTGATTTTAGCGTGCTAACTTACCATAGACGATAACAGTGGCTGTGGTGCTGCGTCGTTTGGCCACGATGTTCTTAGCCACACACGTGTAGTTGGCGGTGTCGGACAGACGCGCCTGTTTGATGATCAGGTTGTGGTCGATGGTGATGTAGAAGTTTCTGTCCTCTGCCGGGTCGATTATCTCCTCGTTCTTCAGCCACTCCACCTGGGAGACACAGAGAAGAGAAATCCCAATCAATATAAAGGTTTGTCTTAAAAATGATAATAATAATAGTAAAGTTTGTGTAGTGGGAAGATTTGCTCTATAGCTGCCGTCATGCTGAGAGAAATGTTAAGAATGATTTTTTTCTACTCTTTGCTTTTTCACATTTATTCCATCTTGTAAGCTGAGCTGAAATCAATAGATCACACCACAATCTTGTTTTCACAGTCGCTGCGCCCTGAGAGCAACCGTTCGGGCCGGGGAGGAAAAATACAAAATGTAGTTTTAAAAGTGATGCTCATCGAAAACAGTGCATCTGTGAGTTTATAAAGCAAGAAAACTGATTGAATCAAGTTTTGGATGTTTTGGTATAATCTCGTTATTTCCAACTTTGGAAGATGAAGAAATGAAGACCAGAAAGAAAAGGACTGTTATAGGATGCTGTTGTAAGCTTGTTTTTTATACGTTCCACTTTTTAGGAAAGGTCAAAGTTGAAATCCATGTAAGCGTGCTCTGTCAATCTACCAAGACTGTCCTGTTACTTCCTGGTTTATCCCGTACACACAAGCCTATTGTCCCAATTATTCAAAGACGAAATATGATTAATGATTTCAACTTGAATTGGAGTAGTATGATATTAGAATAAAAGAGAAGCAATAATCAAACTTTTTTTTACATCTCAAGTCACAGAAATCATCCACACCGGACGCTTCACAATTTGGCGCCCCAGGGTGGCAGTGTAGTAAAGCAGGAAAATGTCCCAACATGTGCTTCTGCGAGGTATTTTTGGTGAAGAATGGGACAGCGGGAGAGTATCCCATTCATGAGCCTAATCACATTTCCTGAGTGCTGTATTTACTAGTCCAAACCCTCATAAATTCAACCTGCCCGGGCTTTATGGCGGGCACATAAATGTCCGAGGCGCGTTGTTTAATTCATGTTGTTTAATTTCCTCCTCCCCTCGCATTAAGGAAATGGAAATCTCAGATGCAGAAAAGAGAGAAAAATTCAGTGTTATATTCTTCAGTGAGTTCAGCGCCGCTCGAGCCGGGCAGGCTGTCAGCTCGCTCTCTCTCAGTTATTCCACCTGCTTCTCCCTCTGATCTTTAGAGATTTGGTAGTGCTCTTTGGCCACGGGCGCACTGTAGCTCTTGAATCCTTAAAGTGAAGTGAGACGCTGTGTGACCTTTCAGTTTCTATTACACAGTAAAGGTTATACTGGAGGAAAACAGCAACAACTAAACAAACAAAACACTTATATATATAATATGTCCGGACAAGCTTATCCTTTGTATTGTAATAAAAAAAGAGTGTAGGCGCTTTAAAATAAATCAAAGCGGCGGCCATGTGTGTTTTATGGATTTATATTTATTCACGGTCAGGATGTTAAATAAGCTGTTCTGTGGTGCGGATTTAAAGAGACACATAATCTCTTCGCTTGGATACAAAACACAAATAAAGATCTGACTGTAAAACAGTTTTTTTGCACTCTGTTTCTCAGAGATCTAAGGTCAACAGTAAGATCACATAAACATGCATCTCTGGAACGCAAAAGTGGTTCTCATTTACATGTAGCACTTAAGAGCAAGGATCAAATAGAGTATCTCGGATGCGGGGGCAGATGCAGACTTTTTATCCAAACCGGGTTGGTCCAACTGGGGCACTGTCTTATGCAAGGGGGGGGCTTTGTGTGAAAACAAACACAACTTCAACTAGTAAAATTAAAGTATCTTAAAGATGTTCAACTCTTGAAAATGTAACACGACTGGTAACATAATCCTTATGCTTTGTTCCTTAAAGGGATACGTCACCCATTTGCATTAATCTTTGTATCATTAGAAACCTGGTAGTATTTTTGAATGAATTTTCCCCTGAGATGGGAAATCTTTGTATTTCTGAGTCTGAAAAGGAGCTTCCAGTGACGCAAACATTACGATTTTTGTGTCACTGGAAGGTGTTAGTGGGGTGAAACTACAACGCTAGTTCCTCATATTTTCGACCACTGAAGCTACAGACCGATCACAGATCAGTGGGTGGGAACTCACTCCCAGAATCGAAACTTACCGCCCGCCATATTGCTTGGAAGCTATGCTAACAGGCTCTATGGAGAAAGATGATAAGCTGCTGACGACAGGCCGGTCTTGTGTTTTCTACTACATATATGACCCAATGTCAATACAGATTCATGTTTCAACGGGTGAAGTATCCCTTTAAGGGAACAGAAAGAAGATCTTTGAGCCTCCTTCCCATGCCAGCTGGATGAAGGAAGTCATGTTCCATCTAAAACTTGAAAAGATTAAATGCACCATGAAGGGGGGAAAAGGCTGAGTTCAGTACAATGTGGTTTCCATTCATAGCCTACTTCACTACTGTTACTGGGATAACACATTAGAATGACACATAGCACTCTTTATGACTATGTGGTTTAATAGGTTCAGCTGCATGACCTTGATTATTTGTGTTCACTGACTGTATGTGGATAAATGTATGTATATGTGTATTATATAATGTTATCATTGCTGTTATAAGTGCTTAGGGACAGCGGAAGAAAATCAGTGGAAGAAAATCTTCTGCTCTTAGAGACTGTTGCTATGGCGTAGCATCTACTGGACATCTACTCTGAAAGTCAGATATTATATATTTTACCGTTAAGTATGATTAACCTAGAAACACAGAACAGAGCCTATTGAGACCAGTTAGTAACACACAGGTGCATTGTGGGAGCACTTCATCTGTTTCTGAAGCTTCTCAAAAGCTGATAATCTCTCTAATAAAAGGAATTATTAAAGTGTCCTTTTGGTAAATGTCTGGGAGACGAGCCACAGATTCCAGGTAAAAGTGATAAAAAGCTACACTGTTAAAACTTCATCCCCGTTATGTTGAATATCATCTCAATGAGACTTGGCACTGAGAGGTGTTCAGATCAGTCCAGAGCCTCGATTACACAACCACTCGCTCTCGTTCCCGACTCTCTGTATCATGCCAGTACAAGTTCTTGGAGAGTAATGGGAGCTTGGACCGTCTTCGTCGCACATTTCGAAGAACTTTGAACCTAACTTTGTTCTCTGGAGTGCCCTCTAGAGACACCTGTAAGAGATATCGTGTCCTAAAAGCATGCAAGCGTTATATATTTCAGTCTTTGGGGCGCTGGTGGTGCAGTGGTTAGTGCGCTCGCCCCATGTATGGAGGCTATGGTCCTCCAAGCAGACGACCCAGGTTCAAATCCCACCTGTGGCTCCTTACCTGCATGTCATTCCCTACTCTCTCCTTGATTTCAAACTCTATACACTGTCCTATCTCTCCATTAAAGGCAGAAAAATACCCAAAAAAATAATATTTCAGTGTTTTCAGTGATTTTCAGTTTCCCCCTCGCAAACAATATGACATCTAGTACTTTTCTATTGAAGGTGGACACACTGAAGTGTTGTGCTTTGTATTGAGGAGCAGCACAACAACTCAGAGGATCGTCAATAAACAGCTCACGGTGAGCCGCGCTACGAGCTGCGTCACTCTTTGCTGTTTCAATTTGCAAAGTCATCTGGTTTAGAAATTAGCTTAAAAAATGTCAGTGAACATGGCCCAATAAGACACATGATAAGATATGTTTTGAATACTGACAGACGTTAGTCGATAGCCAATTTGAGTGAGAAATAATTCATTTTTAACAATTAAAAACATTCCTTATTTTTTGCCTTTAAATCAGACTTCTGTGATGTGTGATTCATAAATTCTCATATTGCAATGACTAACTTTAGAATCAAAGGTCCTTTTGGATTTTGCAGCATCCAGCAACTGAAGTTATCGCCAGCATCAACAGAAAGTTACTGTTATGGTATCTAATCTATAATTAAAAAGTTCTCCCCCAAAGGAACAAGACAAGCAGCTCCGGTGTTTGATCACCTGTTGTTGTGGTTGACTTTGTAGGGGATTAATGAAATTAGTTTTTAAAGCAAACAACTTATGGCTCTGAGTCTAAACTTTTCTGTCGAGCCCAGGAGGGATTGCTGCATAAAAATGCAAAATGGCGTCACCTTCCCCCGCAGAGGTAATGAGCTCTTATACCATAACGCTCTGGAAATAGCCTCAGTCTGCGATGATGTCTGAGGGTTAAAGCATGTAAGACTGACGTGTGCTCCGCTCGGGCTCAGACAAAAGAGACCGCATGTGGTGGCAACACCGCCGCTGCCACCGCATCATTAGCCACAGCTGGTGTTAGAGGCAGTGTGTGTGTGTGAGTGTGTGTGTGTGGGACACTAGCAGAGAGAGGCTGATTGGATCAAACCAACCCCAGGGGAGAATGTGTATTTATTATTTTAACTCTCGCCCCCACATCACCTGTCTCCCTCTTTTATCCACACATCACTACACACAAACACACAAACACACAGACGGAGAACAACACCACCTGCCTTTGCTTTATTGCCACGGTGTATATAAATGAAATAATGGCATTATACACGCCTGTGGAGACCCCACAGACAGTGTGTGATCGCACCTTTGACACAGCAGAATGTGCACTCACATCAGTAATACGCTTGTCCTTTGATTCAACCATGAAGGGCTTCTGTGGAAAAGGTTCAAGAAGAGTCCATTCCTCCTTTTTCCTTTACCTCTCATTCAGGCTTTGTTTGAGCAATCAGACAGACATTTGATCGGGTGTTTTTTTTCCGGCTTGACCCCGCGACTGGGATTGTAATTTGGCGTCAGGTAAAGGATGTGTGAGATAAGACGGTCGTATTCCCCTCAGTTCTTTAATCATGAACACTGCAGGAGCCTATAAGGAGTGACATTTCAAACATGCAAAAAGCCTCCATATGTTTTCCTTGCCTTCATCTTAAAGGCTTTATATGCGATTTTTTTCTTATCCAGCAGATGTCGCCCTTGAGCACCAGCATGAAACCAAAACAACTCGCGGTGCATTGTTGTGTTAGCATGCTAATGCTAGCAATCTTTATTATGCTCGTATCTTCACACTGCATGTAAATTTACCTGAAATGAGCGTGATCTGGAAACACAGTTAAGCAGTGAGTACAGTATGTTATTCTTCTTTTCTCTAGTCCCTCAATTGAACAACTTTTATACACGAGGGGAGGAGTCAGCCGGCCGTCCTGGCGATGTAAGAAGATAGGACTCTGAAAACTTTGAAAACATCACAGACAGTGGGACTCGGGTGTTACACCCATTGTAGACAGTCATGACTCAGAGTTATTTTCAGAGGATATACTTGATTTATATTATATTTAAGTGTGAAAAATCACATATAAAGTCTTTAAGGACAAATGTTGCATCTTATATTGTGCGGTATCAAGCCTGCAGGAAGTGTAACGTATTGCACATATCTATAAAGATATGCATCTTCTCTCTGGCAGCGCAACAAAAGGCTTGATGGCACGCTGTGAGAGATTAAAGTGAAGCCGAGATATATAGATACATAGATATATATTCCCCCCTTTTGTTGCACTCTAAAAGAAGCACAAAGTGTTTTTGAAATGCAAGGCTTCGCGGCGTATCTGCTGCAGAGAACAGCGACATCACAGTCACACAGAAAAGAAGAAAAAATAAAAGAGCACAGTGTAAGTCTATAGCAAAGGCAAAACAAACGGCGGAGCACAGAGCAAGGCGTGAGATAACAAAAGGCGAGAGAATATCTGTGACAAATGCTAAAATATGACATGCTTTGTAGAGCCACTACAAAAGGGACTCATATGGGAGTTGATAAGGGTGCAGAGATACACGGTCTGAGGATAGAATCTGCTACTGGATCACAACATTAATTTTTCAAAGAGAGAGCAGGCACAAACACCAAACACACAATGTTTGTATAATGGAACACACACACACACAAAAAAAAAACAGAAAATCTGGAATCAGAGACGGGCGGGCGGAAACAAGCTGGACGTGTGTGCCTCTATGTGTGTGTCTGTGTGTGTGTGTGTCTGTGTGTGTGTAAGTGAGCCAATGAATCACTGAAGTGTTAATACGCTCGTCACTGAGGATTATCCCCTTGATTAGCTATATTATCTGGATCCCTATAAGACCACAGATGAGTGGGTTAAAGAGCTCCTGTAGTGATTACTCTTCCTCCTGTGTGGGAGGGGGGACAGAGTGTTCGTCCATGTTTGGAATAATCCCACACCCCCGCCACCACATCACCACCAACCCCGCGCCAGCTAAGCTTTTTGTCACTTTGAGAAGGCAGAGAGCGAGAAACGATGGAGAGAGAGAGAGAGAGAGAGAGAGAGAGACACAGACGAGACGAGTTAAAACAAGTTGAGAAAAAAAAAAGAAGATTTTCGCAGTAACATTTTTGAAATGAAAAGCAAAATGGAAAAGCTGCACAGTCATACCTCCATTTTCTATCTGTTTTTATTCATAGCGTTCATTTTTGGCAAACGTCTGACTGAATCATCTTCAGGATGGAATTATCTGAAAAGAAGGCAGGATGTCCCGAAACAATGATTCATAAAACTATAAATAAAGACTCTGCTTCTGAGGATCATGAGAGGCTTTCTGTGCCTTAATTTAATATTTGCACAGACATCCCTGTTTCCCAGAGATTATACCTTCACATACTTCGAATTTAATTTGCCAAATATGCTGTTTAGGAAATATCATTGCTGGCTGCATGTTGTCTTGTTGCAAAAATATTTTCCAAGAGTTGGAAAGGCTGTGGGGTTTATGTGCACATGGTCACACATGGTTATGGCACGCCGTCATCATCCATGCATGGCCTGCTCCGACCTCCACCTCAGCGGCGAGGAAGTGTGGACGACAGGAACGCGAGGAATACAAATCCTGCATCTTATTCTCCAGAGCGTCTCCAGATAACGCTTGTTATGAATTGGCACTTTACAAATGAAAAGTGTGATTTGGAGTTTTATAGTTATTGTTTATTTCAGGTAATATCATTCAGACTGAAGCTTTCACCAAGTTTCCCATAGACTGTTTTGGGTTTTTTCACCAGAACAGGTTCTGGAACACATAGCAGCTCTATTAAAATGCTAATCAAAACTATCAGGGCATTGTTTTTTTCAGAATGGCTTTTATCTATTTTTGGCAAATGAACTCTTCAAATAGTGATCGATTGATTGATTGAATGAATCTCAATGAAAGGCCCGGTCACTTTTGCTAACCAGTTCACCTTTTGACAAATAATCGGGAAATTCTCTCGTTGTCGTTTGAGGTCACTTGGGAGTAGCATCCCCCGACTTCATCCTCCGTCAACACAAACGTTTATGCGTTAGCTACTTCTTGTACGTTTACACCTCACTGCTCTCTAGAACAGTGCTTCCGCGGCCCCCTGGTGGGCCTTGTGGGTACTGCAGGTGGGCCGCGAGAAAGTCCTCCACCAAGAATAAAAATACAATAAATATCACAATAATGATGATTTACCATGAGCCAACCCTTTAAGTGATTAGTAAGGCCTGTCATGACTATTCATGGACATAATGTTTAGTAAACTTTGGTGTCTATCTTCCCATAATATCATGTTGTCATGTCCAATAATTCACCCTAAAGTGATAGCAGTGGCCCGGAGTACTTTTGTATTTCAAATTGGGCCGCAGCAGTTTTAAGTTTGGTAAAGGCTGCTCTAGAAGGAAAAGTTTGTGCACATGTCACACCGCCAACTACTGGCCTGGCATGGATACTACAGTGTTTTTTGGTAGCCTTTGCGGATCCATGTGCATGTTATCAAAACTTTGTCGTCTGAACAGAGACATTTTCAAACACTCAACTGAGAAATGATTGTGTTCTCAGTGGATAATTTATTTTTAAAATTTTTTAATTAGTATTATAGTAACACCCAATAGACAAACAAAAACACAAGAGGTACACTTCACCTCTCCATAAATCCAGGACAAAACAAAATACAGTAAAACAAAGGAAAAACAAACAAAACAAAACAAAACAAAAGAAAAACGAACAAAAAATAAAAATAAGTGGATCATTTTTGTGAAATGTGGCCTTTGATTGTAGATGAAGAAAAATCCCATTGGTGAAAACTTCCTGTGGTTGAACTTTGCAAACGTTAATCTTGGATTGGTGTGGAGATCGTGAGTGAGCCAAATGTTGGTTCATTCAGGTCATTTAAACTCAAGTTTTATAGTTTAAGTGTCGGTACCAGTGGGTGAAAGGCCAGACAAATCTAAAAATGATACTTCTCGGCGAATTCGCACTAACATTCAAGCTCTCTCAAATGAACCCGTGTGACATTTACTTCTCTTTCATTTCCAATTCAAATCTGCCTCTTGACTTTGTGTGACTCTCGGCTCCGTGCATTCATTAAGACATTACGGAGATGTGTGCGTGTCAGCTCCCCTGTGAACTATAATTCCAGCTAAACCATCCCGATCATCTCACTACCCCCCCCCCCCCCCCCCCCCCCCCCCCCCGCACACATGTCTACAGCACTGCCAGATGTGCCACCCTCATTATTGTTGGCTCTGACTGGCATCTGGAGAGCCATCACCATAATTGGCATGCTTGTTTCCATTATCAAACACTCACACGTGCACACACACACACACACACACACACACACACACACACACACACACACACACACACACACACACACACAGGTCTGTTTGTGTATTTCATAATACAAACATCGAGTGTTGGTGTTTGCAACATGCCAGCCCCAATTCTCAGGAATTAGGTCCGTCCAGTCGGAGAGAGATAATAGAGAGAAGTAGGACATTAAAGAAGAAAGAAAGAAAGAAAGACAGTAAGAAAGACAGAAAGAAAGAAAGGAGGGCCGAACGAATGAAAGACCATCAAACAAATAGAAAAAAGACAAAAGTGGCATGTCTGAGAGATTGAAGAAACAGAGAGCAGGTTGGAGAGAAATTATTGAGACACAGCCACAGTCAGAATGAAGAAGGAAAGAGAAAGAGAGAGACTGATGAGAAAGAGAGAGAGAGAGAGAGAGAGAGAGAGAGAGAGAGAGAAAATGAGGGATGAATGTTGGCAGATGAGACCATCCATCCTTCTCTTCCGCTGCCATCGGCTTTTTGACACGAGCGCAGACGACTGGCTATAACTGCCCGTGTGTTTATCAGAGGATAATACCAACAAATGCCTCACACGCCTACAAACACACACACACACACACACACACACACACACACACAAGCAGAAGCATATGCACACACATGGGGCGCCTCCTGATGTGTAGCCTAAGTAGAATAGTAATCAAGCTATTCATTAGTGCAGTAACAAAGGCCATTACTGGCTAATCAACAATCTTCAAACTCAATCGAGGAGAGCTAATAGAAATTTAATCCAACAGCGCACATGAATATGGTGAGAAGTGTGTGTGTGCGTGTGTGTGTGTGTGTGCGTGTGTGTGTGCGTGTGTGTAAGAGAGACAGCGTGTGCGTGTGTTTTAGACAAAACAATTAGCTGGTTGTGATAAGATGAACAAAAGGACTCTGCTTTTTCTAAACAGATGCAGGAGAATAACCGTCGTGAAAAAAATCAAAAAATGGTGATTGTTTTAAAAAGCTTCTCCAAATGAAACCAAAACACTCGGGGGAATGTCACAGCAAATACAGTACATGACTTCCAACATGGAGTCAGTTGTAGCTGTAAGCTTCAAATTCTGATTATAGAGAGGACGGGGCACCGTTAATCAATTAATTCAATTAATAATTAACTGAAGTTAACTTTAGTGGGTGTTATGGTTCAAAGTGTGACCGTGTTAACTGGTGACTTACAGCGTAATGCGTCTGGGGTTGTCGTAGTTATATAATTGATGAAAGTGACATGAATGCCAACAAAACCTCTGGAATAATTTTCTTCTCAGCCTCACCCGCCACATCTACCTTTTACTTCCTGTTAGGCATCCCTAACCCAACTCTTATTCTAGATTTATTCCCTTCGTGTTCTACAGCCATATAATATACATTCTCTTTACAAAATAACCTAAATTTAACATGCTCCTGACTTCATCTACATTTCCGGGACTTTCGTCTCTAAGACGACGCACAACGAACATGAAGAAGAAGAGACAAACAGACTCCCGCTGGTTTGCAATCAAAGAACTGTCACTTCCTTTAAGTTGACCTATTGTGCTGATCACCCTTTTTAAAACTAACATAAAGTGTTAAAATGATGGATGCCCATACTAAATGTGGGAAAAGTTTCAGATCACGAGGTAAACGTATTTTGGAGTAATCCCAGGATGAGTCTGCAGAGGGCGCAAAAGACTTGTTCTGCAAATCACACGATAGTCCCTCCGATAGAAAACCTTCAAGCCCCTACGTACAGTAAGCCACTGAAACCTTGTACATAGTCTCTATTTTCCCAGCGCTGGAGAGGAGCCTTCCCTGGCAGCCCTGCAGCGTTCTGCAGCTGACCAATCAGAAGAAAGTGAGCACATGGGGAGGGGTTTTCTTAAAGAGACAGCAGCTGAAAAAAATATTTCCAGGCAGGAGCTGAAATACAGGTTTTTACTGACGCAGTATGAGATAAATAAAGAGTTTGTATGAGCTGTGAATAACACAAAGCCACAATATGGGTTTCACAGACTGACAACATGAAAGGTGAAAATAAAGATAACTTTGGATCTTTAAATACTCCATTAAGGAATTTAAAAAAGGGATTGAGTGAAGACTGAAGAGGGGCTGTCTCTGACATAAGTCAGATAAGTGGCAGGAATGCCTCATGCAAAGATACAGATGGACAACAGAAAATTGAACTAACTAAAGTAGCCAGGCAAACTGGACAACATATATAAAAAATACAATGCCAAGAAACAGAAAGAGATTTTCCAGTGTGGATTTCTTTGTAACACTTGTTAATTATGACCTTGCCAGAGAATTACATTGATTGTATGAAGTGTGACTTTCAGTCACCTACATTCTATCTGTGCCATTTCACATCCCTGTCTTAATTGGCCATGTGTCCTGCTGCTTGTGTCTGCATCCTCGCTCCACTTGGGAGGTGATTAGGACAATCCTGCTGCCCACATGCTACTGAGGGGAATTCACTGCAGCCACCGAGCCCACCACAATACAATACATGCCAGGACTGGGCAGACTGGCCAGATTGTGCAGGTTAACTTAAGGTCACTCGCTATATATGTGTGCACAATTATATACAGGATGGAAGTGGGTGAGGTGTGTGTGGGCGTGTGTCATTGCCGATGTGTGTGCATGCCAACATGGGATTTCTGAGGCTCTGACAGCTTAATTAACTAGATCCAGGCGAGTGACATAAAGACCTAATTAACAACACTGACATAACTGGGTCGCCAGCTGACCTGCACACACTGATGGTCTAAAAGACACCTTTGATAAAAAAAAACTTTAAAGTTGTTATATTTAAAGTTTTTATTGCATTATTCCTTCCATAAACCAATCAAGAACTCCTTTTATCCACAAAAATGTTACCCAGTTATGAGAAGTACAGTGACATTTGATTTCATTTGCACAATATAAAGAACGACCACCGTAGTTAATATCACCTCTACAAAGGAAAAATTTTAAAAAGACGACATCTCAGGGGCGCCAATAGCCAATCAATCAATCAATTTTTATTTGTATAGCGTGACCTCATAACAAGTTTTATCTCTTTACAAAAAGCAGGTAAAAGACCTTACTCATTGTTATGTTACAAAAAGCAGGTAAAAGACCTTACTTATTGCTATATTACAAAGATCCGGCCTATCCATCATGAGCACTTTAGCAAAGCAGCAAAAGTTACAGTGGTAAGAAAAAACTGCCTCATTAAAAGGCAGAAATCTTTGGCCGGATCCCCGGCTCATGACGAAACTGTCTTCACAGGCCTAGACTGCGCCAGGCTTGGAAAGGGATAGGGGGAGAGATGGGATAAGATGCAGGAAGAGGGATAGGGAGCAAGCAGTTATGACGTGCGCCCCATGCACAGAGACAGTGGGTTTAAATCTGACCTCGGCGCGTTGCTGCATGTCATCCCCCCTTCTCAACTCCGTCCATTTCTTTTCTCTCTCCAGATTTGAAAAAGGTGTTTTTTTTAAAGCTGTCTTCCGTGAATCATCTCCACGTACCTGCAGGTGCACTCATGCTTGATGTGCTCTGCTAAATGTCATCATTTCAACTCACTAGCAGAGCCACAGAATATACTCTGAAGACGTCTAAAGCTTTCATTGCTTGATCTTTTTGTTGCCGGGGGGGGAGGTCGGGGTTATGCGGTGTAATTGAGCCCAATTGTCCCTGCCCACCTCCCGCCCAAAAAAAGAGCCTAAAAGTTACTGAGTAAGTGTTGAGAGAAATTTCTCCTCTCTGATTTCATCTACACAGACTTTAAAAACCACAGAGGAGAAATATGTTCTACTAACGGCAACGTTTTTTTTTTTTTCACAGGATACTCTTAAACTTCACGGTTGAAAAAAACTAAAAATCTGTATATCCTCCGCTGTGTTACCCACTGAACCTGCAAAGAATTAATTCAATGTGTGGGCAAGAGCGGAGAAATCTCAGAGGTCTTGTTCATGTAAAGAACGAGGACTGTGAGAATGTTCTTTAAAAGAGTACTGTACCTCGAGGAATTAAAATGTAACTGGGCACGGAGGAAGGAAGCATGTATATATAAAAAAAGACAGAATCCCCCGATGTGCAGCGGAGTGTGAGGAATTACAACGCGCTCTCCAAGGTGTCCCGTGCAGACAGAACTGGGATACTAGAGGACACCCTAGTCAGGACTGAGATGGGCCTACAGAGGCCTATTTATAATCTACTACTCCACTGCACCACAGTACATTTCTACTGAATGATGCATGGAACAAACCTATGATATATGAGGACTTTTCTTTACTTGTGCTCGGGGCTCTTCATATCACGTCTTTGTGTTTTGACACAGTGCAGAATTGGCTTTGCAAGATTCAGCACATGTGCTCTTTAGGAACTAAAATAACTACAAATATGGCGACTAAGTTAAAGTCTTTCTATGTGATTTTTCACACTTAAATATAATATAAATCAAGTATATCCTCTGAAAATAACTATGTGAGTCATGACTGTCTACAATGGGTGTAACACCCGAGTCCCACTGTCTGTGATGTTTTCAGAGTTTTCAGAGTCCTATCTTCAGTTTGTTTACATCGCCGGGACGGCCGGCTGACTCCTCCCCTCGTGTATAAAAGTTGTTTAATTGAGGGACTAGAGAAAAGAAGAATAACATACTGTACTCACTGCTTAACTGTGTTTCTAGATCACGCTCATTTCAGGTAAATTTACATGCAGTGTGAAGATACGAGAATAATAAAGATCGCTAGCATTAGCATGCTAACACAACAATGCAGCGCGAGTTGTTTTGGTTTCACGCTGGTGCTCAAGGGCGACATCTGCTGGATCAAAGAATATATAGATATAAAGCCTTTAATGGTTCCACTCTGCAATGTAAGCTTATAAATGATAGAGAGAAGAGGATGGGACAACAAGTAGAGGCAGGTGAATTGAAGGAGAGGAAAAGAGAGGAAGTGGCTCAGCACTAAAGGAGGTCACAGATGTGCTGAACAGAAAGCCTGCAGTGGCTTCTCTAGGGTGCACACGCACACACACACACTTGCAGGCGCACACACACACACACACACACACACAGGCAGCGCTTCCTCTGAGATTTAACACAGGTGCAGATGCTTCACAGTGATCTATTAGACTCAGCCTCTCATGTCAACATCCAGGAGTGGAGAGACAGAGAGCGGGAGAGATGGATGGGGGAACGATCTGCAGAGAAGGCCGGAGAGAGAAAAGGTATTTCAACAGCGGTTGGAAGAATGAGCGAGAGAAAGATAGAGAGAGAGAGTTAGGAGGGCCGGTGATTACGGTGGAGGAGGAGGAGGAGGAAACAGGGGAGTGCAGGGCTAGCAGCAGATATCTGTGGGTGATCCATTAAAGCTAACCCGACAATGTCAACAAAGAGGGAAGCGGAAGCGCCAGAGGGAGGGGGAGAGCGGGAGCCCGTGGAGAGGGAGAAAAGGACAAATGAAAAGGTAATGAGGAGGTAAGGGAGAGCTGAGGTAGAGCCGAGCCAATTTGGAATTTCCATGCTATGTCAACAATTAGGGAAAGAAGGATGAAGGGGGAGAAGAAGGAGTCTGGGGGTGCTGAATGGGGAGTAGATGGGGGAAGATATAGCGGGGTAATTCATTAGAGCAACACTTGGGGAAAACATGGGGATGAAAGTGAAAGTCGTTTGTGGAATGCAGGCGAGAGCAGGAAGGAGAAAGAGACAAAAGTAAGGAGGAAGTCGGCAAGGGCGATATTTCAATCCAGAGGTCCTTGTGTCAAAACAAATGTGTGCACGTGTGAAAACAAGAAACTCGGGCAACTGCAAGCTCTCAAAAGTTCTTTCTTTCGCATCAAAGAACCAGATGTTACAGAGATGCACTGATGGGATGGGCTGCACTCTGAGACGTGGCTCAGGTGTTCTGTGAGAATAAATGGGGGGAAATAAAGAAGCTTAAAAAAGGTGAAGGAGGTGTAGAAGGAGTGACCTGGAAGTAAAGGTCTGAAAACCATGACGTGCCACGCATGACAGACAGACGGACTAGAGAGGATAGAGAATTGGAAATGAAATCCAAGGATGTTTCACAAAACATACAGGCTTCAGTTTGAAAACTACGAAAGACGATGGACAAACGAACGTTTTGGACGCCCCTCGGGTTTGCCAGGCAAACAGCAATCCAACAGGTGTTTACAGCGATGGAAGCACGCGAGGGAGCGGCTCAGATATAACAACCTCGGCAAGCCTACAGGCATTTTTCTAGTAAGGTGGGTGCGGGGGGAGACAGCTCTACTTCATGTAGTACCCATTTGAAACACTGCATGTTGCTCCTCGTGTGATTTTTTGAGGATGACTTTTTATTTTTATTTACTAAAGCTACTATACATCGAACATGAAATATGAAACTCAGCCAGAAAGCTTGTAAATTATTTTAAAAATCAATGATGATGATGATCAATAACATGAAAAAGTGAGGTGCTAATAAACTTACTCTGGACAAGAACCTCATTCAACCCCACTTCAAAAATACTGAACTATCCCTTTAACATGATTGAATTGTATAATGACCATTGCGTTTAAATAATTACAAATACGTCTTTTATTTTGCTTTATCTTGACAATTTCAACCAAGGAGTTAAATTTATGAACGTTTCTTATTTGTGTCAGAGGTGGAAGAATATGGTACCAATCTCATTTATAGTTCTCTGTGTACCGTGTGTGTGTGTGTGTGTGTGTGTGTGTACTCGAGCTTGTTTCTCTTGTAATAAGGGCTTCAGCCTCCTTTAAAGGCTTCAAAAACACTATCAGTGAGGCATCACACATTCATTCATTCATTATTCATTTATTGGCATTCTGAAATATCATGAATTCATGTCTTTTCACAGAGTCTTAAAAATACAAGTCACTGCTTACCGAGTTTGGAAGGAGACAAGAAGAGAAAGAGAGAGAAAACAGGAAATTGAAATGAATACACACAAAAAAAAACCAGAACAAACAAACTGAGTAAACAGACTCCAACTCGGAGCTGTGAGGATGAAAATGCATGGGGGACTGTGATAGCAGAGCTGGTCGCTGAAGGGAGGAGGAGAAAGAAACACAGATATGACAGTTTGGGGTGAGAGTGTTAGGGGAGGGGATGGAAAGTTGAAATGAGACCCAGGGCTCAAATCATTAGAGGAAGAGCGAAAAACATCCAAATCCACTCAACGGCTCAGACGCGTCGGGGGAAACGTTTTCCCCAAACAGACGCTGACCTATTAACAGTCAGACTCAGAGTCAACACCCCCGGGTGTCAGCGGAGAAAAGTTCAAATGGGAATCGTGTTACGAGAGTGACAGATGAAGTCAGAGATAGAGAAGTTTAAAAAAAAAAAAAAAATCTTGATGTCTCCTGTTTTTTAAAATATCTAATCTGTGAGCTCTGGATGTCACAAGGCCAAACACTACACACTAAGAATACATGAGCGATGGGTGTAATGTGGTAAATAAGCTGAAGTAATAGTTAAGTTCATTTTTAAGGCAAGTATAAAAAAATACAAAGAACATAATGGGAAAAAAAGCATGTGTGTGAATGGTAGAAATCAATAAATGTCTATACTTAGAGGCGACATTTTACACATCAAAACAGCAGAAATCCAGTATATCCTCTGTAAATGTCTCTCTGAGTCATGACTGTCTACAGTGAGTGAGAAACTCGAGTTTACTTTGTGGAAATATCCCAAGAATTTTGAATTTTTGGACAAAAGGGGACGAGAACAACATTCTACAATTCTACAATTCACTGATCAGACTCTTTTATCCAAAGCGACGTACATCAGAGAGTAAGAACAACACAAGCAAGGATCTAGAGAAAAGGGAACAATGTCAGTAAGAGCAAACGATCAGCTTTGAGTCTGATTGGACACACAGGTGCTGACAGGAAGTGACCAGAGGCAAAGCACAACATTGAGGGCAGTTCTGGAGAGCTCTAATCAGTATAGAAACCATCTTATAAGTCGTCGTTATCAAACAAAAACCATCGTCATTACCATCATCATCATCAATAATATGGAGACCATCATCATTAAGTTAGTAGGTATTCATGAAAGAGCTGGGTCTTTAGCTTTTTCTTAAAGGCGCAGAGGGACTCTGCAGATCACATGGAGTTTGGAAGTTCATTCCACCACCGGGGGGCGACAGAGGAGAAGAGTCTAGTCAGCGTCTTAGGACCCTGTTGTGAAGGTTGGATCAGACGCCTTTCATCGGCAGAGCGTAGTGGGGGGGAGGGAGTGTAGACCTGGATCAGAGAGTTAAAGGAAGGAGGAGACGTTTTTGTCGCTGTTTTGTAAGCGGTATTGCCTGCTGTAGAGGGCAGAGGGACTCTGCAGATTGAAAGGAGTTTGGAAGTTCATTCCACCACTGGGGGGCGACAGAGGAGAAGAGTCTAGTCAGAGACTTAGGTGGATGAGAGAGTTAAAGTAACAACGTTTTTGTCGCTGTTTTGTAAGCGAGCAGCAGAGTTTTAAATATGATGTGAGCAGTAACTGGGAGCCAGTGTAAGGAGATGAACAGCGGAGTGAAACATAACGGTGAAATGTAAGGTCAGCGGCCTGTGTTGAATTCAATAGGCTTAAAACCCGCCTCAGCTCCAGCTCTCAGCCTGTTGACTGAAAGTTAGACTGAGACAGGATTTCCAACATGGCGGCTGCTGCTAATGAGCCTCCAGAGCCCCCTGCAGGAACAGATGGGTGACGTCACTCAGGCTGTGTCCTTTAATATTTACAGTCTATGCTCTTAACTCACCTCACACCACAGGAAAATCGTCCGAGATCATCTTTAGAACTATTTGAAAATGGGATTTTGCTTAGGATTACCAGTAGAGGGGGATGGGGCCCAAAATGAGTCAATTTATCACGTATTGTGTAAGCGCTTAAAACAGACACAGGACGGGTTTTTTTTTATTTTTATGGAGTACCTTAAAGCTTGTCTGTTGTCTGACTGACTTTCCTTGTTTCCCTTGGCCCTGTGTGTTGAAATGATTGACAGCTTGTTAAATTATAGAACACCTCTGTGCATGGTTACGGGTCAGTGCTGTAAAAGTGTTGAAGCCCCTCTTGTACGTCTGTCTCTGTTGCTTTCTTTGCACCTCTGGACCGTGATGTTTTTTCCACATTTCTGTCCGAACCCCTCCCGCTCGGTAAGTATTTTAACATCACTGACGGCTATACAGCAGGAGGCGGAAGGAGGTGAAAGATGCAAAAGAAGCGGAGACAGAGAGGGAGAAATAGAGAAAGCAAAAGTGGTGAGACAAAAGTCAGAGCAATGGGAGAGTGTGCAGAAGAAAACCGCAGGACCCAGACTGCTGAAGAGGATTTTAAGTGGTTCAGCATTATGACCTTAAAAACACCTGTGAAGTATCATGTCTGACTCATCTAAGAAAGAATGCTTTTATGGAGACTGGAGAGCGGCTAAGTGTGCTTCATTTTTTGGACTTTCCATGCAGAGATTTATTGCTCAGTAATTTCAGTCAAATTGTTCTGTTTTCTTTGGTTACTGTGCTCGATCCAAAGCGATTGGAAATTATGTCAGACGAATTAACATTAATCAGTCAGACGAAGACTTTCTGTGATTTATTTGGACTTTTTGTGGTCAAATAATTTACATTTAATTTCCCTTTTTATGTCTAACTCCACTCCCAGTGGGACAAAAAAAAATGTTGGTCCTCATGATACCTTTTACAGGATGACAGTAATCAACACAAATCCACCGTATCTGTCGCAGGCTCGCTGTAGTCAAGCTGTTTTTGTGATTCAAAAGAAAGCATAATTAAGGTAGAAATCATGAGACGGAAAACAAAACCTTTGTTGTCCTCTTTTTGTCTCACTCACCCACCAGCCGTGTCTCTGATTGCAAACAGGTTCATGTTCAAATCACAATATTTCAACGATGTGTGAATGAAAACAAAGTGACTCGATTCTTACCCAATATTTTTCCCTTTACACAACACCATAGACTGTATATTAATATGGACAGAGCAACAGCTGCCTGGGAGTGAAGCTGAAATATTTAGCGCTCCCCCTGCTGGCTGGCGTCAGTAAAGGTCAAACACCCGGCTGAGACATGGGTCAAACTAGGGAGTTAGAATACACATAAAATGATTTTTTGTCAAACCTGCATTCTGTCATGATAGTTATTATCATGCTGATTGATGTGCAATGATTCATTTTTTAGAGTAGTTTTGTTTTAATTAGTTATTTAATGCAAAAAAAAGAGCTGATGTAACGTCATTGATTGACAGCTCTTTCGACAAATGATGACCGTCGCAGCGTTCTCAACTAGATTAGCAGGATTAGGCGAGGACAGGAGAGTGGAAACATGATAAAAAATAACAAAACATATTCCAAAAGCGTGATCACCTTCTCCAAAGGAACTCAAGAACATGTTCTGTTGTGGACTGTACCGACTAGAGGAATCCCTGAAATTGCATCCTTAAGTTAAACGTGTGCTTCATGTGTGTTAATGTCGATTCTAGGGTTCCAGCAGCCAGATCCCTTATAGCAGGGGGAAAATAGCAGAATTTTCATATGTTTTGGGAAGGAATCTTGAGACCCCCCTCAGTGTCTTGCGACCCCCACTTTGGGCACCACTGCCTTAGAGTATGTCATGGCTCAAAATGACGTCACCAGTTCAATATGTCTGCTCTCGTCATGAGGTTATTTTGGCTTTACTTCAGTCAGTGAAAGGAGACATAGAGGTGCTGTCCATATTTATACACAGTCAAGTGACACATTCGGTTTGCTTTTTGTAAACACTTTTTCTTTCAGTGCAAAGAACTGCAAATACTTCTCAAATCCAATCTTCTGCACACATTAAAATCATGTAATAAAATAATATGTATCAGTGCGTGCACTTCACAAATGCATGTGTTATGAGTGGAAATCTAACCCTATCATTAAAACACAGATCTGTGTAAGTGTTGCAGTCATTTATGCGCATGTTTTAACGTGTGTGTGTGTGTGTGTGTGTGTGTGTGTGTGTGTGTGTGTGTGTGTGTGTGTGTGTGTGTGTGTGTCAGAGCTGGTTGAGTGTACAGTGTAGGAGTACTGATGACACTCCATAATCATTAAAGCATGAAGAGGCTCTGAGCTGATTGGGGCCTCGCTAATCCTTTTTAATTGACTCTCCAGCTCTCCAGTGTTATTAAAACCGCCCAATAACAAAATCAGCTTTGCTTTATTAGCCGGGTCAGCTGAACTATGCCAGACCCCCATGTTTGGCACTGTTGCATTTCGTTAAAAGGATGTAAAGTGTAAAGTATGAGCTTGGTAAAAAATAAACAACCAGATAGACATGTATTAAAGGAAATAAAATGACTGGTTCCTCTGCTAGAAAATACTCTATTTAGAAAGTGACATCCCCTCTGAGTTACATTCAGATTGTACATCAGGTGGTTTACTTTGAGCAGCTACACCTGAAGAGAGCATGGTGTAAGTCACAGGTAGCCCAAGACCAGGAACCTTCAGAAATCAGAAGTTACTATCACCTTAAGTCTAATTCCGACAGACCTCGCTGCAATCAAGCGTCAGGCTGGAGAGAATAGATCGAGCAGGACAGGAAGTCAAGTAAGGAAACGGTCAATTTCCAAAATGAAACACAATTTACGGACTCATACAATACAATAGTATTTTTCTTCACTTTATCAACATTATATCAAAACAGGCAGCGAATGAACAACAACATGATGTTTGTGTTTATCATGGCTGCGCTCACACTCCAGAAAGTGACCCGGCGGGGCAGGGCGCTGTCATCCAATAGAGCAAAACCCTGGCGCTGACAGAACGCAGTGTGCACGGACTATGTGGAAACTGTCAGCTACACATATATAGGACAAACAGGAAAGTTGTAAGTTGTGCTTCTTTGTCCAGTGGGGGCGCGCAAAAATGGACAAAAACACAAAGTTACTGTTGCAGGCGCTGTGGAGTTGCACTATTTGGTTAGTGACGTGGAAGAAACATTGTGCATATAACTATGTCTAGCCATCCCTCGACTTTGCCTGTGTGCACATTTTTCTTACCTCCAGTCTCTATGACCTGATAGGCTTTCAACTCTATGAATCTAAATGCTTCAGGCATAAAAAAACAAATTTTTCAACAGAATACTCCAACCTGCTGGTAAATTCCACCTCTTAAAAAAACCTCACAGCCTGCACATAGCCGTGCATCAAAGTGCTGCAGGTACTTTACATTTTGCACCAACAAAAAGACAGCAGACGCTTTCATAATCAGCATATTCTCTTCTTTATGGCTCCCCGAAGAACCGAAGGAGCATCTTACCTCTAAGTGCTGTACATCGGCCTCTGCAAGGTCACACATAAGTAGCCCACAGCCATCCTTCCTTTGAAAGACTTATGCCTCTGAAATCAGCAAAGCATCAATAGTGCCGCGAGCTTCTTGGCAGAGTGTTTGATAAGCTAATGATTCAATACGATTGCAGAGTGTAAGCAGTATTGCGGTTAATATGGCTCAGCATAAATGGAGTCACATTTGATATCAAACACATTTTGCGTAGTAGTAAATGGAGGACTGAGTGGTAGCAATAATGGACTTGACAATCAGATAGGAGTAAATCATATTTCATTTCAAAGATATTCTCGGCTATAGACGTCGCGGTCATCATCTGATAATGCCTCGTTACTATCACACTCGCAGTTATGAGAGATATTAATTGTTCCGACAATGACCTCCTTTAGTAACTTGCTGCAGACTACTTAACTCAATAGTGATGTAAGTTAAAAGCAATTAATTGGTAGCAATTATTCAAAGCCCTGGCTTATTAAACTTTTTCAATCTGGGTCCCAAATGAGGAATTTACTTCCCCATTTGCTCCCGCAGTTAAGCCTTTCAAATTATATCACAGCAGTAAGACTGAGAACTATTTTTAGCTGCTTAATTGTTTGACAAAGAGGTTTCTAATAAGTTGATTGTATTATTATTATTACTATAAGACGTATGGGAATACACTGAACCCTTTGGATGTTAAAGTTTTGTGTGTACAGTTTCTTTGAGATCCTAAAAGACTTACAAGGTCCGACAATTCCTCAAACTTGACAGACTAGCGCGGAACAGAGTTTTTCTTATTTGACACTCTCACAACCTGTGTCAAACCAGCGTGTTCATTCATCCATGACTATTCTGTCAGGACAGCCGAGGGCGGCACGCGGCTAGCTGCCTGACAATGCAGTCTGCACACTACACTGTCATGTCATCGCCGATCCACACAGCTCTGTCCAGGAACTGTGTCAGAAAAGACAGGGTGCGGGGGGGGGGGGGGATGGGGGGAGACTGAGAGACAGCGATGGTGACAGAAAGAGACAAAGTGCAAAATGACCAAAGGAGAGACACACAAGAAAGCTCAGAGAAGTACCAAGAAAATAGTGGATTTGGGAAACAGTGCAAGATTTAGTGAAAGAAACAAAAAATCTGTATAAATGGTTCATTCATTTTAAAAACAAAGTGAAGGATTGGCATTTTAACTTTAACTCAATTAAAGGAATATAATGCAACATTTTAATCTGTAATAACAGAGAGTGAAGTCAAACTCCCTCTGGGTTTGTTAGCTCTGTGTTCACACTGATAAGACATTTTGACATTGACATTTCGGTTTGTGTATGAGGGTTAAACATGTTTCATGCATGCTTTTTTCCCCCACTTGAATCAGTCCCCATCCAATCGTTAGCCCTGCCCCGCCCTCTAAAAGACGCAGTATGTAGAGGCACAGTGGCAGAGTTTTGTTGCAAGAACGCAATTCAAGGAGAACCAACAAACTTTCCAAATGGAAGAAAATACTTTCCTCAAAGAAATAATAACTGAATAAACTCTGAATGGAGATCTGTTCTCCTGTTCTTCAAATGGCTGGTCTCAGTCAGAATCCTCAGGGAGGGGGAGGAGGAGAAACTGTGCCCTGAGGGACAGTGGACATATGGCCAATGAAAAGCTTTGTTTTGGTCTGGTGCTACAGTGCAACATCGACTGCACATCTACTCTAAAAGCTGCATATTATACGTTTAAACTCTTGGCCCTGCCAGGAAGACATTAAATGCAAAGGAAGACTGTTGTGTTGTGTTTGCAAAAGCATCTGAGTAGATAATGAAAGGGGGGGAGAGAGAGAAGGTTCTCCTAATTTTGGGGAATGAAGAGGGGGATCCACACAAAAGCGTTCATTATCTCCAACCCTCAGACTTCTGAGTCACACACACACCCACTCATCACTTTACATACCATACACACAAAAGAACAAAGTCCACGTTTGAAAAAAGACTCAAAACCTCAGACCTCAGACCACAGAGAACTGAAACTATATGATCACCAGCCTGCAGACTTCCTGTCCTCGCTGAGGGGGAGAAGGTTGAGTCGTCAGCAAAGAAACAAAACACAGGGTGACTTTATGTAATGAGAAGCTTCTTTCTTTGGATTGTGATTGATAGTTGCTTTAAATGGCCTCGACCACGGGTGGATGGACTGTTCGTGATTGCAGTCATAACTCTGAAATAGCAGAACTCTGACACTTGTCAGGAAGCCAAGATAAGCATGTGAGATAAGTGTTTTTTTACAGTAATTATCTGCACACTAAGCAAGCACCAGAATCAGCAGTAGATAAAGAAAAGAACTGCAAAATGAAACTTTTTTTTTTCTAAAGAATATTCTGCAGACAATAAATATTTCAGGGTCTAAGTCTAGACTGAACCAGTGATTGGAACTGAAGTGCTTAAACCTACCACACTTTTTTTTTACTTAATAAAGAGGGAAAGAGAGAGTAGTGGATATAATAAATCAGTGAGGAAGTCTGGTAACTCAGGCAGCGCTTCTGCGATGGAAAATACGCATTTCCAATTCAGTTCTGCACAGTCTGCTGGCTCTGGAGTGGGATCTGACTAATGCCTGAATTTACTGACACAGCTTATTACAGGATGAAAAGCCTCTCAAGGCTGCTGAAATACAAAGTGCTTTTAAAAGACTGCACTGACGTACAGTACAAGGAGTGAAGGCGATAAAGTACATTGTGCATTTCTGTGCATATCCGTTCGTGTGTTGGAGCACACGCATCATTAGATAATGATCATAATCCGTCTCTATATACTGTACATCACCACCAGCTAACCACAATACCTCCATTACCACAACAACACCAAAGGCTCCGTCTCATCTGCCTCCATTTGTAAATTACTCCTCAGTGATAAACCATCAGAACAGCGTTTTAATAATCTTAACACCGTTTTGATAATTCACCCCGGCAGTCGGAATAGAAAAAAGATTGCTGACTAATCTGTGGATTACCTTGATGATTTCTGACAGAGGTTGAGGATCAAGGTAAAATGTGATGGGAGATGAGCCGTGGGGCTTACTATGCTCGCTCAAAGAGGATTAAGGTGAGGATCTATCGGGGAAGCAGCATTACATAAATTGTTTTTTTGTGCACAGGACCACACACACACACACACACACACACACATAGGTGAACCAACATGTGTGTGTTTCTCTCTGGAGAAGAGATGGACAGGATGACAATGATTTCAATTCCACTGGTGCTGTGGTCACACATATTGTGAAGCACTGCTTTATTTGATATTAAAGTTCTATCTATAGACTCTTCTTACTCTCTTCAGGTTTATTCAATTCTGTTTATTCAGACATACACGTCCAAAAATTCACATTTGTGACGTCTGCTAGATATTTATATCCTGGAAATAGACCTATTTAAGCTTAAAATCCTTTGACAAAGCTTTAGATGGAAGGTTGAATATGCATTTTGGGTGTATTCAGAACATGTAAGTGGTTTATTTTGTGGTGTTCAAAAAATCCAGAAGAAAAATTTAACTCATGCTCTTGCGGCGGTTTAAAAGCGAAAGGACTTCCACATATCTGCTTCTATCTCTGGCCACAGAAAGCGAGTAAGTCTTATTATTTAGACAGTTTAATTCGCTCTGTCACCTTCGCTGTCCACTCAGAACACTCCACCAGCACTGACGTTATAACCTCCAGGAAGATTCTGCTAGTAAATGTCATCACATGACACATTCACAATAATGACTTCAGGGACTGAAACCTACTGCGTACTGTGTACAGTAGAACTCCACGAGTGTGAGAGTGAGGTAGCCGTTGGGGGTTTGGCCACACCAAACCGCTGATGCCTTCTGACAGAAAAGTCTGCTGTGATTTACATCACGACGAGTCATTCATGCACACAGAGACACACCCATACAAACACAAGAACACCCAAACACATTGGGTAATTGCACGAATGCATGTGTCCAGACTTATCCCACACTGGTAGAGACAGACAGTCATCCACAAAGCAGAACGTACAGACCCACCACGAGGGTGGTCAGAGGCTTAATGTGTGTTTTTAGAGGTTTGAAGACTTTGTATTGTACGATGTAACCAACTACATACAGCTAAGAACTGGCAGCAATAGGTCCAACAATGAATTATTACTTCAATATATGTAATATGTATGCCAAATGTTAAGATTTCTTGTTGAACATATATCAAGTCTACACACCGACTAGTTATGCTAAGGTTTAGAAACACAAATGCTTATTATGATAATGCTGTCTTTCAGGGGTATTTCAGGGTATTCTTGCCCTATCTCAAGTTTAAAATAGGCTGCACTTTTTTTATTCTAAAGTAAAACAACAGTTAACATTAGCATCCAGCCAGAAACATGTCAACACTTAGCTAGAAATAGAGTGCTAGCATATTTTACCAATACAAGATACAAGAGGGAAGGCCCCAAATTAGCATAATATGTTAAGTATGCTAGGATATAGCGAATGCTAACTTTAGCCATTGTCTTATGGTAAGCTAATGGTTATCAGACTTACTTTGTTAATGTATCAAGACATAAAATGAAGGGTGTAAATGAAAGCTAAAGCTATGTTAGCTTGTTGAGAGCTGTATGCTAGCATTTGCTGCTGTCTAATTGGAGCTAAAGGGTTATCTTGTTTTACCTTCCCTGATATTACCTGATTTTTGAGAACTCGTGTAAAGTCACATTTCAAGTAGCCTTCTTGAAAGCTTCCAGTTGTTGTTGTCTAGTTAAAGTTTATGGGTCATCAAACACGTTTGAATTTTGAACGTTGCTCAAAAAAGTTTAAATACTTAGAAACAGTTCAGCTCAGAAGTACGATGCTAACATTTGCTGTTGTCTAAATGTAGCTAAAAGAGTTATCAACTAGTTTTCTAAATTTTAATGTTACAAGAAACAAAAAAAAACATGAATTAAAAGAAAGTCATCAAGATTTTTTCTGTTGGATTACAGATAATAATAGCTATCAAAACAGGTTTTATTTTCCTTAAATCACAAGATACAAAAGATAAAGTGTAAACTCCTCATGGTCGGTAGAAATTAGTTGAATAGCCTACTTACACTTGCTTTTGTCTTCATGTAGCCGATGGGTAAAACACTATTTATTATGTTGCAAGATACAGAAGGGAAAGTTATCTTAGCTAGGAACAAGATGCATGCTAACATTAGCTGTTGTCTTTTGAAGCTAAGGGGCTAATTTAACATGTTTTTTTCTCATGCTGATCAACTGGGAAGTGGTGACATGTTACAATGTCATACTCTACCTTTAATCAGATAATTCATGAGTACACCATGTAGCAGCACTTCAGCCTGCACCCTAAAGATGATGTCAGAGCCAAATAGGAGGCTTAAGGTGAATAAAACATGTTTTTGTCTCAACGTATGGCTGTGTCCACATGTAAGACTACACTCAGACAAAGAATGGATATATTTATTAAAAGACATTATCCAGAAAATAACTCGCCCTTATTTGGGGCTGTGGATGGAGAGGTTAAGAATGTGACAGGAACTTGACCCGGCTCCAGACACATATCCAGTTACTGTCTAAAGCTGTGTGTGTTTGAGTGTGTGCCTGAGCGTTTGTGTGTGTTAGGGCTAGACACGTGGAGGGCCTGTCACCACACACTGATGTGTTTATTTCACTGCAGCTGGGCTAATCACTCACACTCAAGAGACAGACGCAGACAGGCACATAGACAAATATTCACATAGACACTCACATACACAACGCACACACACAAATCCATAACCCCACCTGCTCTGCGCTGTCTGCTGGCTTCGCCTGGCCTGCGGGGTCACTCCTACTCTTAATAAAATGTGTTCTTGCTGTCAGACTTTGCTGACCTCCATGTCCTAATGAAGCCTTGCAACACTTCCAGAGAAAAACATACTGCAGCCCAGTTGAAAATTTCAGTACGTTGCTTGTTTTCAGCTTAAGACATTTTGATGCGCAACACCTCAGGCGATGAAAGAATTTTCAGAAATATAAGAAGTTTTACAAAAACCACAAACCAAACTAGGAAGAAATCAAATCAGATGGGAAGGACTTTTCATGGAAAGTGAACATTGCTCTGTACTTGTTGCACGTTCTCTCAATTCACCATCTGTGTCCATAAAGCCTCTGTGTGTTGAACTGTTGAACCCTCCCCGCTGAATCCAATAGCTTTCCGTTAGCTTTTGAAAGGCTTTCTATCGCAGTCTAAAGAGATTTAGATGTTTCTCAAGGATTTCACAATGCTTCAAATTGTGTCTCTCAGGAGCTTTTGGACTGAAAGAGAGAGAGAAAAAAAGAAAAACAAGAAGACGAGACTGACTGATGACACGAGCTGTCCTGTCAGAGCAAAGTGAAGAGGAAATAATGGTGCATTGGCTTGGCGTGTGGACGTTTTCTTTGAGATCTTGGATTGGTTTGACCCTGACCTCTCAAGGCTAACAGTTGTGCAGCAGTTAAAATGTTCCCGGGCTAATCTTTCCTTAAGTGCAACTCCTGTCATGCTTTCGGTATATGTGCGTCTGTGAGTGTGGATGCTGTCGCGAATACGAATGTAAACTGTGTCTGTGTGTGTGTTTGCATGTGTGTTAATGGAGTCAAGGATTTTTTTCGGTTTCGGCATGTTGACAGCCACGTGATGCCAGCTGGGCATTACGATATGCGTGTCACATAACAGGGCAACAACCCTATCACTTTGACAACTTTACAACAGTCGTCAACCGCTCAACTCGGCAACCGCAACGACTAATATTAGAACATTTCAAGAGAGGTCACAGGACACCAACAACTGTCAATCAAAAGACAACAACAACAATACGATTGTTGTGTATGTGGAGGACTTATGGAGAGGGGGGGGGTGCAGGAAATAAAGAATGTGAATGTCAAAGAGAAGAAGTGTGATAAGAAGTGAGAGAAATAGAAAGTCATAGAAGGTAGAAAAAAAAACGAAAGGCAGGGCTACAACCTGAGGTCATCAGCAGGTTTTAAACCTAAATCCTTCTAATCAGCTTCAGCAGACAGGGGAGACGGACCAATCCATTTGCCCTGAGATCCCATTATGACGGGAGAAAGGAATGGAAAAAAGTAGCAAATTGAACACAGTGGGGAAAATAGCTTTCAGTGTAAGTGTGTCTGATTGTGTGTCTGATTGTGTGTGTGTGTGTGTGTGTGTAAACATGTCTTTGTGTTTAAAGGTGATGTGTTAAAACTGCCTGTAAAAGCAGACAGGCAGCAGTCATAATGAGCCATTAGTGTGGAGATTTGTCCTGAAGATGGAGGAACACAGGTTGTAACTGTGACAACAATTAAAATAAGCCGCCATGTTTTTTGTGTCAAAATCAGTTAAATTCAAAGCTGCTGTACGGGACTTTTGGCGCCCCCTGTGGACAAAGTGGAACCTAAATATTTGCTGATTTTGCACCTGCTCATGTAAAAGTAGTGATATTTGCACAAATAAATAAAAGTTATTTGAATTGAATTCTGCCAGATTATTTGCTTGATGTCTCTCTTAAAGCTCCTGTGAGAAGTTTTTAAATGATGGTGAAGCAGAACAAGATAAATACCGAAGCATTTTTATGATTGTCCAGTTATTTCTAATGCCTGAAATGACTGCAGCAGGGTGTCAGGTGTCAGAACAGGCGTTAAAAAGCACACTGCCAAAAACAGCAAGAGTTTACCATGACAAAAAGTAACGACCGTTAAACTTAGGTCCTTCTTAAGAAAGGAGGATGACATTTTTTGATAAAAAAGAATAGGCTACTTCTGGGGGTGCCGTTAGCATGGAGGTTAGTGCTCAGGCCCAATGTACAGAGGCTGGGGTCCTCTAGAGCGGACGGCTCAGGTTCGAATCCGACTTGTGGCTCCTTTTTCCGCATGTCGTTCCCCGCACTCTCTCTGTCCGGTTTCTGACTCTATCTGTCCTGTCTTTAAAATAAAGGCATAACAAGCCCACAAATAAACCCTTAAAAAAAGAATACTACTTACATGCACAAAACAATATCAGCAATGCATTAAGTGGTGTGTCCACAGGGGGCGCCAAAATCCACACAAACACAAAGTTCCTCACAGGAGCTTTAAGAAAGACAGATTTCTACAAGTGAAAGGCCGGGAAAATATGTCTTTTCAATCACAACCACTTCTCCTTCTCTCCCATTCTTCTTTTCTTCTTTGTATGCCGGTCCATCTAAGCGCCTCCCTCACCCCTCTCTCTCTCAGTATCTCCCCCTCCCTCCCTCCCTCTCTCTCTCACCCCCTCAGGGGAGCTGTGTACTTAGGTGCAATTGAAAACGACTAACAAAACCTGAGGAGTGAAACCTGATTCAGAGGCTCCTTATCCGGTAGCGCAGCCCCTCTCTCTCCAAGTGCTGTGTGCTGATCTTCCCCGGTGACTGACTAAATGAAATTATGTCTTTTTATCCATTCAGGTGGGAGCGCAGCCAGATTAAATGGGGACCGTATAAAGAACAATCTGGATTGTGAATGACGTGCTCCTCTGTAGTTAAGGGCCCTGGGGGAGGCGAGGTGACGCGTGTGGCTCTCCCCGAGTGGATGTTTACTCTGCAACACGTTTGATGAGTGGATAAAAATGAGGATGTGCTGACAATATACTGCATGCATACAATATTATCTTACAATGAGAGGGGAAGTGTTGAGTGTGCATGTGTTTACCGCACCTGTATTTACGAGTGTATTTAAAATCCTCAGCTGTTCAGACGACGGCATGGCTGCGAACCTTTGACCGCACAAAGTCGACTCCACTTATCAAAGGCAGTAAGTGACTCACTTAAAACAGCCTAAAGAATAATGTGATTTTACCATATTGCCCATAATAAAGCCTTCACCTTCCTTTAATGCAATTATATTCACCTCAGCTCAGTTTTCAGCACTCCCATGCTAATGAGTAGGAACATGCACTCTTTTTTTTTTAAACCTTTTGAAGGAAAGCAGACAATCCACTTTCATTAAATACCCTCATTAATTCCCGCAGAGCTCAGGTACAGTAAGAGAGTGAGCAATCAACCTGTAAAAATGTACACAGCGATATATAGGCTAAGCCTCTCGCACTGGCTGAGATTTCTTCATGTAACTTGTGCATGCAGCTCAAATTGGCTCTCTGGGGACGTTTAAGTCTAAGTTTAAACTTTGGAATCTTTGCAACTATAAGTTACCTCGTTGAAGAGTTTTCAAGCAACTGTCGCTCACAACGGGATTCAGGCTGTTTTTTTGATTTCCCCCCTGTGACAGTTCAGGAAGCTTGATGGTGTGCAATGTGGTGGGGGGGGGGGGGGGAGGAGGAAAAGTTTTCTAGTTCTGAGAACACTTTGGAGACATGTTTCAAAACCCTCGAAAGGTGAATTCATTTAATGCCAACCTTTGATTTAGTTATTCTTAAAAACATTGACTTTGCCCAATTTATTATTTTTTTCTCAGTTTTGCAGTTTCTTAATGGAAACTAAGGCCGACCTTTAATATGAGCTACACAGTCCAATCAGTCTTAGCTTTAGACCTAACACTTGTAAAGATATCCAGCCAAAGAGGCTATTTGACAATATATTCAAGAATGGTCAGGATGCATTTTCATTCAGCACACCCTTTGACCGCTGACTACAGAGAGTGAAAGAGCAGAGCACCCATCAAAACACTCTGTTCTGCTGTCCGTCATTCACAGCTCTAGGCATTGGCAATATCAAAAAGTGTCACATCATGTTTCTTTGACAATTTCAACTTAATTCCACTGGATGACGAGTAATTTTTCCCTTTTTTTAATTCTCTCTCGTCTTCATTATGTTGTCGTATAATCTTAGGTCACTCTCTCGATCGTTCTTCTTAAATCACACCCTCCATGTTCTTCTTTTTTTTGTCGTTAACAATGAAACTGTGCCTACCTCAGCAGCCGGTATGCCCTCCGGAGGGCGACACTGCAGCAGCACCTCCTGCTCCAGGGACACTTCCTTTCCCAGAGGTTCCTGTTCGAAGGACTTCTTCAGGTCTGAGGAGAGAGACAAAGTGGGGTCTTATTATCATGCTGACTCAACAACCCAAAACCAACATTAAAACCATCTTTATTGTCATATCAACCAGGTCTCCATAACTCATTTACCTTTCAGAATGCCGACAACAGACTGATTTGTACACACAAAAAAGGAAAAACATACTTCCATCACTTTGCTGACTTCCGATTCATTACCAAATCACATGCAAAATGATTCTGTTTGTCCTCCATGACTTTGCCCCTATAGTTATATTATAGAACTCTCATCCCCGTCTGGTAGACGCAGGTCCGTCAGTTCGCCTGATAAACGGCTTTTAACCATCCCACAATCACTGTGGGCCTCACAGAGATTGAGAAAAAGCCTCCACTTACATTTTAGAACAGCGGAATCTCTTGAATGCTTTAAAAAAATGCATGAATACACTTTTATTCCCTTGATACTTCATTTGTGTGTCTTTGTCTGTCTGTTTCTGTCTCTGTATTTGTGTGCGAGTTTGAGAATGTTTTTTTTAGGTCAGCCAAGGGGTTCCCTAACGTTGCCATGCAAAGGACCGCCATATAGCATTAGCTTGGGGCGCCGGTAGCCAAGTGGTTAGTGCGCGCCCCCCATGTATGGAGGCTATAGTGCTCCAAGGTTGGCCCAGATTTGAATCTGACCGGTTGAATCTATCCACTGTCCTGTCTCTAAATAAAGGCATAAATAAAAGCCCCCAAATGTGGGCGGCAGTAGCTCAGTCTGTAGGGACTTGGGTTGGGAATCGGAAGGTCGCCGGTTCAGGTCCCGGCACGGACCAAGTCCGGAAATTGGTCTGGTAGCTGGAGAGGTGCCAGGCCACTTCCTGAGCACTGCCGAGGTGCCCTTGAGCAAGGCACCTAACCCCCCCCCCCCACAAGCTCAGGAGCGCCTGCCGTGGGCAGCCCCCCCACTCTGAGACCTCTCCATTAGTGCATGTCCACAGGATCCTGTTTGTGCATGTGTGTGTATTTCAGTTCATGTTTGTGTAGCATGTTTACTAGACAGAGTGTAAAAACGAATTTCCCCTCGCGGGATCAATAAAGTATAAATTCTTCTTCTTCTTCTTCAAATCAACCTTCAAAATAAAGCATTAGCGTCTGGCCTTGACCATGAGGACTGCAATAGTGAATAGCAGTAATATACAGAGCATTTTACAATATTTGCAGGATTAAAACTTGAAGTATTCTAGATAAAACATGGATTTTATAATAAATCCTTTCAGTGGAAATGCTTGTTGCAATAACTGGTTTAATTAACCTGTTGTGCGTAACCCTTACATTTAAACCATTTGTACTGATTTTAAGTTATTTGTTCTATTAATTGGAAAAGACGTAACACTCAACAACACAAGTAATCATATCAGCGGTGTGTGGGAGGCCTTTTGCAAAAGCATCCTGTGAGTCAGCGGGGAGGAAGGCTGTTCAGGAGTCGGTGCCCCGTCCTTGTAAAACGGCCTCGTTTCGCCTCATTTCTGCAGCAACACTGACATGGTAATTATGGAGTTTGTGCAAAAAGTCAGCCATGCATATGTTGACTTCTCCCACTCTCTGTCACCTTAGAAATGTACACAAGGAAAAAAAAACACTTAGCCGCAAGGTTAGGAACAGGGCCTGCAGATACGCAATGTAGTGACAAGATTTTACACTCACACTAACAATGCTGCTCTTAAGTAGCTCCTTCAGCTGCTTCACAAACCAAACACAGGCTGCTTTGTTGAACACTTGGCCCCTCAATCAATATGCACAATATTTAAACCTTCCTCTCATTCCATATAGACCTGCCAGAGTTGGGTTGGGGGGGATTTTTCTTTGAGTACGCCAAAGACAATAAATGATTCACACTAATGGTCCACATGCTGTGATAAATGACAGCATTACAAAGCAGCATGGAATGCACTGCCATGTCTTTCACAGAGCGTCTGGGAGAGGGCTCAGCTGTTTTCATTGCAAAAGAGGAGTCAAAAAAAAAATAAAAAATGCTCACAGTAGCAGACAATTAGCCTGACATTTAAATAAGAACAACACAGGATGGATAGACAAAGAGAAGGAGGATAGAGAGAAGGCGGTTAAAAAAATACAAAACCTCTTGTGGGTGGACGGATGAATGGATGGAAAGAATGACGACGATTTTGGACAGCTGATCTTTATGCTCATTGTGTTTGTCTCTGAATCCGTGTTTGTCTTGCTGCCATTTGTCTTTACATGTTTGTTCACAATAGAAAGTATTTTATGAATTGGGAGTTCAAAAGGGACGGCCATTCTTGAGATGTTAAACAGACTCTTCTTGACTCTACTTACAGACATCTAAGTGTCTATATTGGCCTATGCATTGCTCTTCACCTCGTTTCTCTGTAGTTTGATTTATTCAACCATTTGGACCGAGTTAAAAAACATAATTCACTGCTTTTCTACTCCCCTGCCCAGTCTCTCTGCATCTACAGCTGCTATACATGTATCCACATATTGGCAGCTGAGCTGAACACATGTTAAAATAATCAGCCTGCCATAGAAAAGGCCATAAAACAAACTGTAACCTGAGAGTGGTTGCAGTGTTGCAGGACTTAGCAGGTGACTTTATTTATGGCGCTGATCAGATGGTGTGATGGATTTCTGAATGAGAACATATGGAGGGGATGAAGTGGGGAAATGTGAATTTATTTTTCATCCAATCTTCGGGGTGTTACTCCGAGGTTTATGATCCGATTTTTCTAAGTATCACGACTTTACAGATGCAATATGATCTCAATAACAAGTTCTGAAAAACTGCCATTTCCACCCGTTCAAGTCCTGTATAAACATTTGAGTACACATACACCAACAGCATTAAAAGTTTGCTGTAGTGATGAAACAAACATAAAAAGACTAAATATGGGGTATTCATTTCTGTGCTCAAACCATAGACTGTATAAAACATGGATGTAGTCTCAGATGGCGTTATGAGGCCCAAAGATGGTGGTCGCTATATTGGAAGTGCTCTCCACACCTAACTGTTGTCCAGTCCAGAAACAAAATCAGACCATTCACGCCCCTAATTATGCAAATTTCTGAATAACTCTTAGACTTCATTAAATGAAAACTGATGAGTTATTGAAAACACACACCAATCAGCCAATAAAGAAATGAGCTATTGATACTAAATGCATCTTTTGAACCAAGTTTTAAGCACATGCAATTCTAGTGTAAAAATCATAATTTTCTTATGGGCTCTAATGGGGATTTCTTGGCTTTTGCAGCCAGCCTCAAGTGGACACTGGAGGAACTGCAGTTTTTTAGCCCTCTCTCCTTGACATCATTCTTCAACTCCAGAGGTTGCCACTTGGTCAAAACGTATATATCTGCATTTGTGTACATTACTGCAAATATTACTTTGTGTACACATGTTCATGGATAAGTGCATTGGGCATGCATGTGGGTGTTCGTGTCACTGTGTGGGTGTGCAAGCCAGATTTCCATCTGGATGATTATGTGTCATGTATCAGATTTATGACAAATGTCGGCAAGTGAAGATGATGAATTACTTTGGCATCCTACATGTAGCTCAAGATATATGATCTGTGCACTTCACAGTGATATCCAGAGGTTTGTTGATCTGGCAGCAGTAACTGACACCATCTTTGAGATTTTATAAAAACTATGACAAACTTTTTCACTTTGAAGAGTATGAGTCACTTTGTAAGTTTGTAAAGGATACCTGCATCGATGGAAGACAAATCCCCGTCCTTAAATTTCTATAACCATACAGAAAACGTTCATAGAGAGACACAGTGTGTGCGTCTGTGTGTGTGTGTGTGTGTGATATCCTTGTGTCCTTATACTCCCCTGGTTCCCAGGTGTACTCTTAATCACCTTCTCAGTCAGCCGTTGTGCACTATTTGTAGACACACACAGACACACACACTTGATAGAACATTTTTTAATGCTGAACCAGCCGACTCGGAGTCTCTCTCCGGTTATTTCATCAGGACAGTCACCTCACAGTGGCTAACGGACATACAGGGAGGCAGAGTGAAAGGAGAGGAGAGGTGAAATGGGAGTGTAGGCTGTGTAGGGAAGGTGGGGGCGGCAGGTGGATGGTTGAAAGATGAGAGGCAGGGAGAAAGAGGAGGATGGAGGGAGATGTTGGCAGCACACAGCAGGAGCACCTCACTCTTTCTTAATCCCAAAACCACCTGCTTGGTCTTTACCCATCAAAGACTTTCTCATGTCCAGCCCACTCTTGGAAACAAACCATCCAACAGAAGCCTGTGCCAGCCTGAGTCCACCCTGTATCATCTCTATTTATCTGCCTTATCTCTCCTTAAACCATGCAGCAATCCATCACACTGCCTGGCCATCAATCTGACTTTGATTACATCTCTTTCATCAGGATACTAGCTTTACTCTTAATACAAGGAGAGGGATATGTGGTAAGCTAAAAAGTACATGGGGTTTAAAGTCAGCCCTTTTCAAAGTTATGCACACATGCTGAACTGAACAAATCATGCATTGTATTGTATTGTTAAGGAAATGTTAATGACTTAATAGCTTAATAAAATATTAGGTGGCTGAAGCCCAAAATTGTGGATAGGGATTGATCTCAAAACTTAATTGTCCAAATTTGCAAGTTCCACATATTACCTAAATTCACCCTATAATTACTGCAAAAGCATAAATCGATCCAAAAAAAATGCAAAAATAAAGGCATAAATGTGTAGACTGATCCGCAGAATAGTAATTTTTAATAATTATTAGTGGATGAAAAGTCATTGTATAGACGAGCTGAAACTATACACATCACAGTTACGACTGAAGCAAGCCTCGAAAGTGGTCGTCTGTTCTCCTCGTAATTTTGAAACTCTTCTGCCATGCAAGATATGGAAATGTGTAAAGCGATCCAGAAATGATCATGGCGAGGGTTTGTTTGGAGTTGAACAAGCAGGCTGCTTTCTCTAGGTACATCAATAGACCACGTTTTGAAATCTGTAAATTCTCCACAACCTCCTCCCACCTGAATGATGATGTTTAATTTCATGCAGCATAAATCTAATCATTACCACATTCTGTGTGTACAGCTATATTGGTTTAGAGAGTTATGCGAGGACAGAGAGTTTTTGCTGAGGCTGAACGATAACTTCATAATACAGTCAATCCCTGTGGGGGATGACAGCCTGAACAGAGCATGATGGTTCATTATGGGAGTAATCACCCAAAGCTTTAGCCCTAAATCCACCACATGGCTACCCACACAACACACAGCGGCACACGCACAGACAGGAAAAAAGACAAAGAGAGAACGATGAGGAAGAAAGATACTGTCACAGTGAGGGAGATGCACACAGGAGACGGAGACAAAACAAGCAGGAACGACACATAACGTGGAGGCACAACAACCATGAACGCATATGGTAAGATACTCACAGCGGGGCAGGAAAAACAGACTCGCACGGGGCACCACAAAAGTACAAAAAAACAAACTGCCGACAGGAGGAGAAACGAGGAGGTGATTGAAGGATGAGACGCACTCCTCTCATGCCTGCCAATTCCAGGAACAATTTCCTGCTCTTAATTAGTAAGGGAGATTGCGAAATGAGGAGTTGGTTTGGAGAGTTGATTTCCATAAAGATTGAGAATGAAATTAAAGCAGATTAAAGCACTCTGCTCAGGGGATGAACAGAAAACACACACACCAATGCACATACTTTCACACACAGTGCAAACTTTGTGGGCTCTGACACACTGAAATTCAGCAGTTTGGTAGCAAAAGCGTATGTGAGTTTGGGAAAACGTGTTTTGAGAGAAGAGGGAATGTGACATTGTGTTCATGACACCAGGGGACCGTGAATTTCAACGGAAGGTGTTTGTGTGTTTTCTGTGCATGCGTGCAAATACATCCCCCGGGAGGTATATGCACAGGAGAAGGGGGACAGCTGTGTCCTATCAATTCACTGACCCCCACTTCACTTCCAAACTGCAGATAACACCATGCACCTTCATAAATATAACAAAAGCAAAGATAAATTCACTGAACAAGCTAGAAAGAAAGTTGGGTGAAAAAAAGAACAGAGGGCAACCTTGTAAAGTATGAAAGGAGAAAATAAACCAATGTTATAAGACCTTTCCCTCCCTGTGTGTCTCAGTCCTCCCCCTCCCACTCTGTCTAAAACGTCTTCATCCACATGCTAAACTGAAACTATTATTATGTTTGTGGTTAGTTTGTTGCCTCAGGCACCTTCCACATAAGCAAATTTCAGAGCAATTATCCAAAATGGGTGCCTGCGCCTGAATGCTACCCGTGCCAAATCATAACGCTTTCCCCCTTGGTGGAGCCGCTCAAGTAATAAAGAGCAATGTGAGATGCTTGGGAAGAAAACAGCACAAGCACAGCGCTCTCTCAAAGGTCTCACAGAGGATCATTCTGAAGTCTAATTTGTTACATGATGACATGCAATGGAAACAATCAGACCTCTGAATGAGAATATAATGCAATGTTAGGGAAAAAAGTACACGAGGGAAAGATAATATTGAATAAAATGGAAGAACTGGGACATGTCAAGTGATTTGTAATTAAAACACATTTATTTAAAATGATAAAATCACAGTTGTAACAATGAAACGCTCCATCGATGGCAGCCAAGTCGGTTACAATAATCAGGTGAATTATTTTGCTTTATGGATGTCTTACCGGGAGAGCTTGAAATGCTTAGAGTCTGTCAGAAAGTGTTCTTGTATAATAGCGTGATGGGCAAACTAATTTGAAAACATCTAGGCCACAAGATGTGACGTTTTAGTTTTGCAGCAGTTTGCGTTCCCTTTCAGTGGGTATGGTGTTTCAATCTTTGGCCACTCATGTACGTCCTCAAATGGCAATAAGGCTTCAAAACAGGAAGAGCAAAAAAAAAAAAGGAAGACGAGAACGTAAACTGTGATTTTGGGTGTCACAGCCAGTTTTCGGTGCGGTTACATAGGGCGTCATTTTCACTGAGTGACTTCAGAGAGTCTCTTTCCACTCAGACCAGTTCTTTTCTTGAACTTCCCACCCTGTCATTTCAACACTCCACAGCCTGAGATCAGCCCAACACATCAGTCAAGGGTTTTCCTCCAAACTCTAATCTGCCAAACATATATGTAGCACGACGCTTCCCCTGGATTCTGCCTTTATGAATTAAATATGTTAAATAAATAAATTAGTATGTAATTTAAAAGAGTATCATGGTCAGTTACAGACATACAACACATAACAATTACGGCAGTAGTCCGATCTTCCTCGTCAACCAATCAGCATCAAGAAGGGGCGGGACACCTGTTGTCAGCTTTTTCAACAACAACCTCCACCAGGACATGATTCATTTACATAGTTTTTTATGTTGTTTTGGTGATATTTCCTTGAATAAAGGAAAACATGAAGAATATGGAGCTTTTAAAACGGACCAAACAATCACTACAAAGGGACAGCAGACGTTAACTTTCGTAACCTAGCAACAATAAGTGCCGGTGAGAAGCACTCTGAAACTGAGGTCATGGACGCTGCCAGTGCAAAAAAATAAGCTTTTACTGGACACAGGCCCTAAATTTTATTCAAGTTCTTTTTGAAACACTCCTTTATAAAAAACTTTTTGAATGTACAGATTTTTTGAAAACTACTGAAGAGTGGTCCTTTCCGTCTCCTTAAAAACAAACATACAGTATTTACTTTGTGTGTACACTGTATATATGTGTGGGTTATTTTTTGACTTTAGAAAGTGACTTTCCTATATGTGACTAAATCAACACTGTGGCTTTCCACACTAACACTTAAGAGTACACTGAAGCAGTGCTTGACATCTGGGAAAAAGCTCAGAGGCTTACAGCGATGGTGAGACATCATAACCACCACTTACACAAATACACACTACGCGTTCTCTCTATAAAATGTTTATTTAGTGTTTGTGACAGCCATGAAGTCACTCTCAAAACCTGAAACCAAGTCTATCTTGATGAGGTCATTCAGAGAAAAGAAAACCTGCAAGTTTTTCGCTAGGCCTGCATGGTGGTGCAGTGGTTAGTGCTGTCGACTCACAGCGAGGAGGTTCCTGGTTAGAATTCCTGTCATACAGGAGTCTCTCTGTGTGGAGTTTGCATGTTCTCCCCGTGCATGCGTGGGTTCTCTCCGGGTACTCCAGCTTCCTCCCACAGTCCAAAGACATGCTCATTAGGTCAATAGGTGACTCTAAATTGCCTGTAGGTTTGAATGTGTGTGGCAGGTTGTCTGTCTCTACATGTCAGCCCTGTGATTGACTAGCGGATGTACCCCACCTCTCGCCCAATGACAGCTGGGATCGGCTCCAGCTCCCCGCAACCCCGAACGAGAAAGGTGGTATAGATGATGCATGGATGGAGGTTTTTGCTGACTGTGTTTGCAAAAGAGAAAAGTGAATTAAAGTAATTAACAACTAGTTTGGTTTGTTTCAGTTTTGCAATGGTTATACTTCAATTCAGCTGTTAGAAAAAATGAAAAAAGTGCAACCAAAAAGGGTAAAATATCAGTTAAAGTGGTGAGCTTTGGGCAGTTTGTGCTGAGAAATGCTGGCTTCCTTATGATTTGACTAAATTTTAGTAAAACTACGTGCATGCTTCAGACTTCATGAGCGGAAATAAGTTTGGGTGTAATCAGTGCTTAGAAATTAACAGAAGACGCCGCTGTGAAGACTTGTTTTGCTCGGTGTAATTCCTCCATGATTAAAGGAAACGCAGAATACACACGGCTGAGACATTTGCATCGTAAACAAAACAGGAGAAAATTCACTAACAGACATTTTCCAGTTGACACAAGGAGCCGCCTGTGTCTCTGGGTCCCCGAGTGTCTGCACTCCTGATTGCTATGCACACACATGTCTCGGTGGAAGGTGGCAGAACAAATTGCCATCATCGGAAATTCGTGTGTGTCTGAGTGTAAGTGCATATTCTTGCGAGTGTGTGTGCATGTGTGTGTGTGTGTGTGTGTGTTTGTGTGTGTATGTGCATGTTGGTGTGTGACCTTGACATATCGCTAATCCCTTGAAGGAGAGAGACTTGACCCGATCGCTGCAGGGCCAAAGATCAGGACTGACTCTGCATGCACATTTGTGTGTTTGTTTCACTCACCCTTGAGTACAAGCCTGCATTTGTGTGTGTGTCATTATTAAGGAAGTGTGTGAACTTGTGTTTTGCTTGGGTGTCACCTGCTTAATAAACTTGAATTAAGCTGCCTGCACCGCCTATAACTCAGCTTAAGTGCTCTGCTCCAAATACGTATACCAACAAATCACTCAGAGGTTTAATATCTCTGATTGTGTGTCTGACACTTTTACTGCCACAACACTGATTGCCATTATCCAGCTACAAACTGAGTATTTAGTAAATGCCTTGATGTGTTAATTCTACAGTTAATAACGCAGCCAAAGATGGCAGAGAATGATAAAAAAGGGAGTACAAGAGGGAGCACAGGGGAACAAAAAAGCAAAACGAAAACCCTTAAAAAGAAGAAGACAATGGGAAAGGGAATAACAGGAAAATGAGTGGGAAGCGGAGAGATGGGAATGCGGGAGAGAAATGCTGAATTTGCTGTTGCATGGTGCGGTTGAAAAGACACTTTGCTCAGCAAGCTCGAGCTGCCAGGAAGCATTTTAATCACAACCGTAGATCCAAATAGGAGTGGAAAGCGGGGTAGGTCAGGGGGCTGGGTCGATTTGAAGTAAAAGGTTATCGCAAGAGGGGGCTGAGTGTAATCAGATCTGGTTAAGGGAAAAATCACTGTTTGAACAGTAAGAGGGGAAGTAAAGGACGCGGGGAAGGCAAAGTCAAAGGGGGGGAAAAAATGTACGTTGCAAAAAAAGGCTGGAAACGAGAGAGATCTTAAGAGAAGGAAAAAGAGCCATGAAAGTGACTCCATCATTATTCCTCTACTGAAACTCCAGCATAGGTCTGCTGTGCTTGAAATTATATAAAAGGCTGTGATTTTTTTTAGGTTATGGATATCAGGCTATTTTTTGTATTTGACACAAATGTTAAAATGTCCAATGTTTACAGCCTGGACTAAGGAGCAGTTGTCTAAATAGCTCAGGTCTTTATTGGTACATACTGTGTGGGGGATGATTTTATAACTCATCTGTTTTGATTACACTAAGACTTAGAGGAAGCATAATTAAGGGGCGTAGCTGGTTGTAGCTCTTTGCTAGGAGGCTAATCGCCCGCCTCAGCTCCACCTCTTTGCCTGTTATTTTAGACTGATTGAAATTTAAATTGAGATTTTCTGGCATTCATCCTTCAAAACTCTGCTTCAGAAATCAACGAGTGATGTCACTGAGACTATGTCCATGTTTTACGCCGCCTTGTTTCAACATCCTGGGAGTAGCTTTCGTTGGTATATCAATCAGTGACTTAATTTTTTAAGGTTGCCACTTACTTGCCTCTTTCAGTACATAAAGTGGAGACAGAAGTTGTAAATGAATGCTATGCAGAAGTATGTGTGCGCACATTTATGTCATGCCCCACTGCATAATTCAGAGTTCCAGTTGGGCCGTCCCAGACTCGGCCCTAAAGGGAGCGTGTACGCCGTGCTGTTATTGAGATAATGTCGGACGAAAAGTGACGCCGACCACAAATGTTATGTTTGTATTCATTCATCATTGTCAAAAGGGCAACGGTACAATGTAGCCTTCAGTGTTATGAGTTCATGTCTGTGTTAACGTACGTTTACTCGGAGAATCTCAGACGCCTGTTTGCATACTCCAGTCTGCATCTTTCTCTCAGTGTGTGTCAGCCAGAACGAAAGCCAAAAACAGCACATTACCCAGCTTGCATTGCACCCCTAGGAGGCCCATTCCATTTGAAAAAGGTTATTAGAGGAGCTTAAAGGATATTTTCTGTCTGTGTCGCTAACTCTGCTAACAGTGAAGCATCCTCACAGACGGGAGCGATGCAGATAGTGATGATGTTATTCTCTAAATTCAAACAGACTTTAAAGCTAAAGAGACCTTTAAACTGACAAATATGATATTGTCGTACAGCGACACAACTGTTAGCCTCTAAACTGTCGACTAACACAGTATGTAAACGTATTCACTATGCCTTTTTCCTACATCCAGACTGTGATGTGATGTATAAACATTATTTTGATAGTTTTTTTTCTCATGATTGAACGACCAAAAGCGTATTTTTTCAAGCTTCTCTCCAAATGTGTGAAAGTGAGCATGCACATAAATGTAGCAACCAGACTCTGCAAAAGTAAAACTGTTAAAGACCTATTTATGGCCAAATAAAATAGCCAGAGTGAAAAAAAACAAGAGTCAACATGATGGATTTTCTTCCTGCAGCAACGGATAAGACCAACCTGGGAAAAGAGGATTTCCAGCGAGCGTGTCTGCTAGAGTGATACTGTCTGTTAAAGTACTACGCATGGGCATGTGTGCAGCTTGTCCTGAGAGTCTGCTGAATGGACTCTGTCAAAAGCCCCCAGTTGTCCTTTTGAGAGTTCACTCAAGCAGAGCCACCCTGTCAGTGTAAGCCAGGTACACCGAGGAGGAGGAGGAGGAGGAGGGGTCGATTTTTTGTTATTGGTATTTCTTCTCTGCTTGACCTTTCCATAACCGGAGCACTCAGACAAGTCCCTGTTGTCTTAAATGGCTGAATTGACCAGAGCAATGACGCTCGGAAAAACTACTGCAGTGGGCTCAATTCTCAGGCCGGTGAAAGCAACTTTGAAGGAACAATCCATCCTGGTATACGAGGCCTAACTTGTAAGAACAAACCAGGCTTTTTGAGTGAATCTCTCAACTCCCGTGTGACACAGTTGCTGCAGAAACATCCTCTGGCCATCACTCAGAACTAGTATCTAACCCTTTCTTAACCCTGGACTCTTCATGGAATGTAAAAGGATTTCTAAATGTGATCATGTGTGTGTATGCGGTGTTACTCTGTAACGCTGTCTGCTACAGCGATATTCAGTCTGGACGGGTCTTGTTCTTCTCGGTGACCTTATAGTCAGACTCCCAGTTGTCATATTAAATACTTCAGCAGACCATAACAGGAAGCTGCTGATGGTAGACTAAAGTGATAAAGATAAGTCTGGGGCCTTTTAAACGTTTCCCACCATGAATCACTTGGGGACGATTATACCAAACTACAAGGCTTTTCCAACTAGTTTAAAGTGAATAGCTAAAAATGTATACCTTGTAGTATTCATGACCCTCTGGACATGAAACGGAAGCACAGTCAAAATTGTGATTCTTTGTGGCGGCAGTAGCTCCATGTCTGTCGGGACTTGGGTTGGGAACCGGAGGGTAACTGGTCCAAATCCCGGTGCAGAAGAAAATATGTAAGTGGTGCAGTTCCTGAGTTCTGCTGAGGTGCTCTTAAGCAAGGCACCAAACCCCCAACAGCTCTGTGTAGCAGTGTGTAGCATCTCTACTCTGGCAGCTCTCCATTAATCCATGTCCATAAGTCCTGCATGTTTGTGAGAGTGTAAAACCAGAATTTCCCCTCAGGAAAATTTTCTGCAAATCATCATTATCAAGAAGAAACATCCAAATGAGCATCTGGAGGAGATTACAGTATCTGTGTGATTGTCTTTGTGTGTTGGTCTGCACATTTATATTTGATTTTTTTTGAGGGATGAAGGACCTTTAATGTATCTAAAGTGATTTTACAGTTGTTGGTGTAATTATCATGAACTCAAACGTGCTCTTACACTGCCTCCTTCTTCCAGTGCATGACTATCTTCTAACCGATTCTCCTCACATGCGAGCTGACAGTAGTGTATACTCACATGCAATGCGGACGTGCGCCTTGCGGCTTTTGGTGGTTCCAGCGGAGCTCCAGGCGACACATTGACACCAGTAATCTTCAGGACCAAACAGCTCCTCCACCTGCTGTCGTGTGATTTCTATACTGGCTTCTCTCACCACCAGACCTGCAGAGAAAAGAGAAAAAAAGCACCGTTGAGTCATCTGAAACATCAGCAGAAGTTAAGAATCTATAGCTAAAGATGACTCATACAAACAAGTCGTAAGTTCTAGTTTTCCGGTTAGCCATTAATACTCCAGAAAAAGCCTAATCGAATGTGTGTTTAAGCTTTTGCTCTGGTGTATGGCTTTTATGTTAGCTTAAGAAGCCGAAGGGCTGCGCAGTAAAAGTATCTGAGAGTTAATAGAGGCAGAGGATAATCGTACAAGAGCTGCTGCTGTTTGCACATCCAGGTCATTTCACAGAGAAGATTCACTCCAGATTGAATGTAAACTTTGTGAGATTGTCCCTTTTTGACTTCTTGCACTTAGCCCACTCCATTCCTCCAATTCCCTCTTTTCTCGGTTGTGTTTTGAAAGCAGCACCATGAGCAGAATAAGTGTGAGGTTTGAAATAGCAGCATCTAACTGACAGGAGTGCAAGGGAGCCGAGATCGAGGAGGAAAATAACATATGGGGGCCGCAGGAAAAGGGAAGCAGGAAAAAAAAAAGAGATACTGATAGAAAAAAAAAGTGGAAATGCATGACAAAAGGAAAGGAATAAAGCAGTAAGAAATCAGTTGGAGGAGGGAGCACAGAAGCACTGATAACGTTAAAAAAAAAAAAGGGTTTAAGCTGACAAACTAGAAGGAAAGACGAGTGGAGAATGAGAAAGAGGGGAAGTGAATGGAGAGCAACATGACAGAAGCAGAGTGAGAGGCAGAGAGAGAGGCGGCGACAGAATGAGAGGTGAGAGAGGGCAATGAAATGTGGAAAAGGGAAAGGAGATAAAAATGGGTTTTGGGTTAAAGTATGTGGGACTGGGGAGTTAAAGATCATGGCAGATTACTTCAGGTTCAGCAGTGTTCCAAAGACCAAAGCAACAATCTCTTAGGGGGCTCCGCAAATCAGACTCGGGCCCATTACTTATGAGGACATGCGGTAAGTTCTTGCACACTGGAGAGATTGAGAGACGGTGTAGCCACGCTGGCATGAAGGCAAAGGGGACCAGGAGGAAGGCAAAATGTGAAATCCAGTGAGCAGGACTGTGGTTGAACTAAAGGTCGTTAATGGCCGACAAGAGAACTGAAGAGAAACCCAGGAGGGCAAAGAGTAAGAGAGGTTACACAAGCTTTCCTAAGAAGATAGCAGGGAGATGGGGGGGGACATGGCTTAGAAAGAAAGACTTATTGAGGGGACATGAAGATGGAAGAGATGGAAAGAGGTAACGCTGTAGTTTGCAATTTATATAGCATTATTGGCACCGGGGGGGCAAAGAGGGAAAGTAAGGCAGGGAAAGTAAAAAGGTTGTAAAAGGTACCGCTGGCACAACAGCAGATAATAGCTAGCGAGTGGGAGACACTTTAAGGGCAGAGAGCAAAAGGCAGAAAAAACTTGTGTGTGAAAAGTAGCAAACGAGGGAGATTGTTATGGTTTTAAAAATGAAAGAGCGAGGGACACGGCAAAAACGAGAGGTAAAGACTACGACAGGCAAAGAGACAATTATTACCAGCAAGAGAAGCCAACGCTGGAGCTGAGACGACTAGTAGGCAGGCGAGGCAATAAGCAAAAAAAAAACACAGTGTGAGTCCAAAAAGGACAAAAAGGGACAGGGAGGTGGTGGAGCAGTGCTGCAAAAGTAATGAGGAAAGTAAGGCAATTACAGTGAATGGTTCATACAGCCAGGCGACAGTGATGGCAAATGGACTCAAACAAATGCAAAGAAAGCGTACGCGATGGTGCATTAATGGGACTGCGGGATTTGGAGACGCAGTGGGAGGTAGGGAGTAAGCAAGCTTGTGCTGAAAACAGACAAAGAGAATACAAAAAGCACATTTCAAGCTTGTGCGTCACTTTTCATATGGCTCATAGTGCTGAAGGTCAAACGTTATTAGCAGGAAATATGATATTTAATCACTGGGATGTTCAAGTATTCCTCCATATGCCGACGACTCCACTGTTTACGTTGCTTTGGAAACACCACCTCGGGAGCTTTCAGTTGGCATTCAGGGAGCTGCTCACCAACCCTTCAGCAGAACAGATGTTTGCACAGAGACTTACAAACATGTACCTTGAAACCTGCTTTAATCAGCGAGATAACTCACTTTTTGCAAAGATAACTGCAGCCACAGCAGTACTTTGAAAGAGAGAAAGTGGAAGGAGTGCAACATGCTGATACCTGGACCATAAATTATTGTTAGGGATGTCAGTCAGTGACTGAAGGGCAAACCGGGATATTTGTTGCAAGGTATTGCATGTAATGAAACAAGGAGAGATTACTTTGAAGACAAAAGGGGGCACAGAGGGTGTCAGGGATATGGGAGAAAAAAAAAAAAGAAAGAAAGAGGAAAAACAAAACAAAAATGGGACGTATATACTGTAGAGTGAAACAGAGAACATTGAGGAGAGCAGAGTTTGTTTCCCAGCCGGGGAAATCAATGTTTGTAATGATGAAATGTGTTCAATTTGTTTGTGAGGCTAGGCCAGGAAAGATACACCAATCGGATCCTGCTGGCTTAGAGGCAGTCCCTGAACTGTCAATTTCAGAAACTCGAACCTACATTTTTTGTTTTTACTGATTTCCTTCAATTTTTTCTGAATGGTCTTTTCTCATCGCAAAAAAAAAAAAAGTTAGGTTATGTTAGGCTTCAATTTTGTATTTGTGTACTGTCCCAATCTAAGTTTACTTTACTTTTTTATTTGGAACCTGCTTTTATTTTGAAAGGTAAATCGAAAGTTACTAAATTAACCTAACTCAACTTACTTAATATTGAAAAGTAAATGAAAATAGCTAAAGGGAACGGTAAAAAAGGGACATGTTTGACATCTCAGGCCCCGTGTCCACGTTTGTGAAGCGTTGGCTGAGAATAAAAGCGCTGCACGTCCATCTTGTCTCTATGACAACAGTCTCTTAAAAACGGCTGCTGTATGTCTGACACTGTTTTTTCCTTTACATTGAGCATAAACAGGATGTTTGTCCTCCTTGTGTCTAGACACAGAGCAAAGAGGCTGTTGGTACAAAAATACTGAATATCGTCTATTTGGAAAAGAGCGCCGGTGACGTCAACGGAGCCTTAATGAAAAGGTGAAAGAGTTTCAACTTGCTCAAGAAAGATGAAGCGCTCGGAAAAAAAGATGCTGGGTGCTGCTCCACATCTCTGGGCGGCCGCCTACTGCAGTGGAAGCTCTCTCCTCACTCTCCTCATTAAAAAAAAAAAAGGAAAATAACGGCACTCTGAAAAGGTGGACACAGGGCCGCATGGTGGATATGACTCTTGACTCATCAACTCAGCTGTCTGGGAGTTTTTTAAAAGTGAAATGAGCCGTTCTAAGGCGTAGAGTTGTTGTTTTACCTTTACCCTCTGGCTGCAGGAAGACACTACAGTGGATTAACTACGGTGCACCCACAGGGTCAAAATGACACATGATTAATGCGAATACAAATAATGAATGCATTCATTTTGGATGTTAATCGCACCAGGACCAAAGCAAAAAAGATAATGTTTCATCCCAGGGTCTCATTGTCTTCAAATGAGAAGGAAATAAAACAGTGAAGATTCGACAAACAAAACAAACTTTTGGCAGCACAGATTTGTCAGCATCATAAATAAACATCTATCTACATCTTCCCTGAAAGGAGTTACCTTGTTTCTGTCAGTCGTGTCATTGCAGAAAACATGTCAGATGACAGCGAAAAGGTGAGAATAGACAGAAAGAGGTTACACGCGCATGGCGCCGCGTTGGGAGTCGTAGTGATGAAACTGGTGAAGTTGTTCCAATTTGTTTTTTTCAATGCAAAACTCACAAAGCTTGAGTTGCCAGGCAGAAAGTGACAGAATTACCTGAGGCTTCAATAGTCCCAGATCACTCGGTGTCTGATTTTATTTGGATATAGAGCTCAGAGCATTCACATCAGTCTGTTATAAGAAGACAAGCGGGGAAGTTTGGTTCTCTGTGGCATGACAGTCACTCACGTCAACAAAACCAGCGCTGTCAGCTGGGGGAGGTGAGGGGGAGGAAGGAGATGAAAAATGGAAGACAAGTATCAGGACAAGTGGATACTGTCACAAACATTTCTATCAATCACAGAGCTGCGCACAACCCCCAAATATTTCTCTTAGTCCTTAAGTGTCAATGCTTATAACAAAGTTTACTTGTCAGCTGGGAGAAGAAGTATAAAAGGAGCAGGATGTACTTTGTCAGGTCCGGGCTTTCTGCTTTGAACAATGAGATCTGGAAGTAAAGACGCTCAAAGACAGCTTTGGACGGTTTGTAAAGCTTTACATACATACTATATTTTCTGTATCTGTGTGCAGCTGCCTTCGAAAAATGTAAAATCTTAATGAGTAGGGCGGTTTAGAAAACCTGCAGGTGCCGTCTTTTGGACTTTAAGCCAAAAATAAAGCTCTAAAAAGTGAAGCTGTACAACAGGAATTACTCACATTCATCAATATTTCAACATTCAAGAACTCTTAAATGATTTCTGACTTGGGTAAAACACACAATATGTTTTTGTTGGACACAATCACATCCCTACAATTTGCATCTATTACCTATTATGTAAGCTGCCCTCAAATGTAAAAGGAATTGATGATTATATCTGCATGAAGTCAGATGTTCATAAAACTGAATTTCTATTATATTTGTACGTTGATGTAATACTAGTAAGAATCAAATAAAGTCCATACCTACAGTATATGTCAATACCATGGCAACAGAAAAAAAGGCCAAAAGGCTTCTATCGGTTTCCAATCTGGGGTCCTGCAGGCCCCCTTATGGGGGGCGGCAAAGATCTCAGTGGGGGGTTGTGATGCTTTGTCTGAGGTTGTTTTATCTATATAAACAATTCAAATTGACGTTGATTTTGGATTTTGCAATGCGGGTCCTTGGGGGGCTCAGCTTTCTTAAATAGAAACAGGGGCAGGGCGGGGTTTTTCATTTTCTTACATTGCGAGCAAACTCTTGCACACTGCTTTATTGCACAAAGACATTGGTGACGTCTTGGTACTGAAACGTTGCCAATGTATTTGTGAAATTTAGACTGCGTCACCTCCTCTGCTCTCTGTCTGTCAGACATGTAAATGTGACTTTTGTATCTTTATGATAAGCCAAAAGAACTTGACAAACTCACAGATATGCCGACCTGTGAGTTTTTAATACCTCTCAGCTGCTCACTCGCCTACTTGTTGATTATATCATCATTACAATGGCAGAGATCATATAATTTTAAGACATGTGGTATTAAAAAGTGTCTGAAATGTTCACAACCTGACTCTGCATAGCTTAAAGAGTAAGGATAATTGAGTGTTTAGCAGGCTACTATATTTGTCAGACCTCAAACTAATCAGCTTTGTCATGAGCAGCTTAAAGACACAGATTGAAACAATGTTGGAGCAGAAACTGAAGATAAGCTGCTTTTTCATAGCAGTGATAAGAAAGGCAGAAAAGCTTGCTTTTATTTAAAAAAATATATATACTACCAGTCAAACAAAAAGCAGGGAAATGCTGGGTCAAGTCTACAAAATGTCAACATAATTAATAGGCTTGTTATAAATAACTAGATGAGTCATCCATTGGACAAACATTGTTGCATCGTTGGGTTTAGTGAATGGATTCTGACAACACAATAAGAGCAAAATACTATGTTGACCATGTCACCAGTTAAAAGCTAAAAGATGTGTTTCCTGTCATCTCCCTATTTCCCTTGTTGTAACTCAGCTTGTTGGTCCATTTTATGTTTCTTTTCCATATATTGTTCTGTATTTCCCTTGGTGTCAATGTTCCCCGTCTGGGCTTTGACAGAAAAACACACAGATGACGAAAACAGACACGTGAAAGCACGGATCAGAGAGCAAAAGTTTTCATTTCTGTGCATCAAATGATCCAAAATATGGAAAAGAAAAAAAGTGAGAGGCAGCAAGAAGAAAGCGAGCGAGTCAGGGACAGACATGAAAAAACGGAGACGGGAACTTTGAGGCTAAATGGTTTAGAAAAACAAAGAGATGCTGAAACATGGTGGGGGGAAAAAAGCACTCAGAGGATGTGATGTTAAAATGTGATCAGTGGCAGGTCAAACAGAAAGGCCTAAAGGGAGAAGACACAGAGGATACAGAAGAAGTCAACACTGGCTATTATTATTTGATCACAGGCACAGAGGGAGAGAGTCAAAGACAAAGACGTTATAGGTCAGGATGGATCCATCCAGCATGGACGACACAAGAACACAAACAGGTTTGCAACTAAGTGCTGCATGTGTGTGGTTGCAGAAGACAAAATAAAGAGACGAGTTAAAGTCTCTGTTTGTGCAAAAATCTGTCCTGCTGAAGGGTCGGTGAGCAGCTCCCTGAATGCAAACTGAAAGCTCCCTGAGGGGGGTGTTCAGTAGGTGAGCCGACTCTCTGACCTCCCTGTGGAGGTGAACACACCGCCTCCCCCTGCAGGGATTAGTGCAGGGTTTTGTAGTTTTACTGTGATTGCTGCAGCCACACAGCGGTAACAAAAACCTTCACCTACACTCTCACCTTGTTAGCTTCACAACAACACCTGTTCTTTTTTTAATTTGCAGTCAAACACACGACTTCTTCACACTTTTTGATATCAACTGCTAAATTTAATTTAGCAGTTGATATCCAATATAAAGTAAGAAAACATTTCAATTTGGAAGTTTGTGTTATATAAGAGTAAAACAGTAGAAGAGGTTGTTAGTGTTTTCAGTCTGTTGTGACATTATGAAGTGGATTTCTCGACTCTTTGAAGACAATGTTGATGTGTAAGGTGAGGGGTAGCGGGGTGTCTTGGAAAATATTTCCAAAATTGGCAGAAAGTTTGTGAGTCACTGGTCTAATGTGTGAGTCACTGGTCTAATGTGTGCGTTCAGAGGATTATAATGTTTAAATCCGTTGAAAACTGTCCTCATGTCTGTGGTCTCCATCATTTTTAAAACTGGTTCAGATTTGAAAATGGTCAGCCTGAAGATCTGAGGAACTAGTATGTTACATTAAATGAAATATCCTATCCTATCCTAAGAGAGAGAAAGATGGAGAGAGAAGGAGCGAAAAGTGACTGAGTTCTTCACCGATGGAGGGAAATCATGCAGGACATCGACGGAGCAGACTCACTGGTCTGTGACCAATTAAACACTCTCAGTGCATACCTGCGTGTGTGTGTGTGTCGATGTGTGTGTGTGTGTGTGTGTACTCTCTCCTAATAGCTCCCACTCCGACACTGATTGATCGTCCCTGTCCCTCCTGGTGCATGTTTGAATACCTCTCCTCTGTAAGTGTGTCAGTGTGTATTTTCAAGCGCGTGTTTCTGTGTGTGTGTGTACATGTGAATGTCATTGTGCAGGAACACTCATGTCCTCCATTGCTCTGTGGAGGCCGTGAACTAGGCCGCTTAAGGACACGAGAGGAGGTCTGCTCCAACCAAACACACATAATAGAGTCAAATAAATATGAACATACACAACCTGAGCAGCATTTTCAGATACACAAACCAAAAAATAAAACACTCCAAAGCACAAAATCAGCCTGTCAGCACGCATGTACAGACATACTAAATCGATAAAGGCGCACAAACAATCATCAGTGTTGCAAGAGTCACTGGAGCTAATTGACTTTTTTTTTTAATTCTGATGGTTGTTCATAATTGAAATCTAATAATCTCAGTCGACGGAGGCCGAGAAAGAGAGCAGCAAAAAGATGGGACATGGGAGAAAGACAAGGGTGAGAAAGCTAAAGGAAAGACGGCGGAGGAGAATAGGAGTCGTGCCAGAGCGAGGGAGCGAGGTAGAGAGGTAGAGAGAGAGAGAGAGAGAGGAGAAATCCAAGCGGGAAGAAAAAGGAGGAGAGACAAAGGGAAAAGACGAGAAGAAATCAATACGAATGCGATGGCAGCAAAGGAGGGAAAGAGGTCACAAATCACCCAAGCCAATACTGTGTGTGCCAATAATGTAAGTGTGTGTGTGTGTGTGTGTATGTGAAGTCACAGGTCAGTGCAAGCAGACTAATAACCATTCACACTTTAAGCTAATGGAGACAAAGTAAGTAACATAGTACACAATGTGTCATTAGCCCATTTCAAGGCTAATGGAGATATACTGAGGTCGTACGCACGCTGCTTAAATAAACACAGCAAGTGCCCTTCACAATAAGATATGCAATCTAGACAAATTATGCTGGTTCTCACCTCGAGTCACATTAATTCAGATGGAGGTATGGTCACCATGTTTTTAGCAAATGTCACCGTTAACAAGGCTACATGGAGGCCAGGTTTTTTGGTGGAGGTGGAGGGAACAGCTGGAGAGGAGACCCAGCGGGAGGTGGAGTAAGCTCTGTTTGTCAAGGATGCTGAGACAGACATAGCAGGTAGTTAAGGTCTTAAGCCTTCCGTTGGAAGCCGACCCCAGTTACCCCTCAGCCCTCCAGCTGACCCCTCCTCCCCACTCACTCAGTCTTCAGTCCTTGCTGGTGACCTTCACCAGGGTTATCCGCCCCCCCATATGCGACTAGATTCAGGGTAAGTCATGTGTTGCCATGAAGCTCACATATAACTACACTTTCCAGCCATTATAAAGACAACAATTTACCTCAATATATTTTCAGAAGCTTCACTTTTGGTGCACAAACAATAAACAAAGAAGCGGAATAAAGAAGTAAACAGCTAAACATTATCGTCACTCCAATTCCTACTATTAGAAATTAACAGACAACAATTTTATGAGAAATTTCCTCCCCTTAAATTAATTTTTTTTAAGAAAAATTTTTTTGGGATTTCGATGCCTTTATGTAGAGATAGGACAGCTGTTAGAGTCAAAAGTCAGGGACAACAGCCTCTGTACATGGGGCGCAGGAGTTAACCACTAGGCCTCCGGGTCCATAGGGCACTTTAAAAGTCCTATTTTTAGTACATAGAGCACTCAATGGTTCATCTCCCAAGTCTATTTCTGACTTGTTCACAGACTACAGCCCCTCAGGTCATCGGGTGGAGGTCTTTTCGCTGTACTTAGAATAAAATCAAAGTCCAATGAGGGGGCCTTTAATTACGGGGGTCCTTCTCTCTGGAACAAACTAACCTTTGACGTCCATCACACCTGTCCCTACTTTTAAAATGACACTAAAGCATATCTTTTTTTCCAAGTTTATGAAACGCTACTCTGTGTTTATGTAGATATGTGGCTCAATCTGATGTATGTTGGGTTCATGTTTTATTGATTTAATTTGTTGATCTCATTAGGGCCTGTGTCCATTGATGGCGCTCTTTGTTCTGGCAGCGCCCAAAATCAATGTAGTCCAGCACTTTCAGGAAAAGCCAATGATTGACGGACTTCAACATTTTATGAACACAAAGTGACACTCAATTGAAAAGCAGCCTCAGGTAAATTTTGCCTGATTGCAGTTCTACTGTTTAAGATTTTATGTGTTAGTAATTTGATTCAAATTACAAGCGAAAGACGTTTTTGTGTTGTCATAGCAGAAAATCAAATGTGATCCTTAGAGTTACTGGAGGTGTCTCAGTAAACCTCTCCAGTGAGGCAGCATGAACAATAGCTGCAGACAGGATGCATAATACAAAAGGGGCCATTGTTAATGTTTTTAATTAGACCCTGAATTTTCTGCGTGTTGAAAAGCCGATAAATACGTGTCTGAAAAACTTTTTTGTTTTACCTCGTGAACAATGCTCTCACACTTTTATTGACAACTGCTGTTAGTTTGTATAATGCTTTGTGTTGGCTTTGCCAAATAAATCTACTCCATACATGATTTAACGTCTTTTAGACAGCTCAGCAAGGCTTGCATAGAGTTTTTATTAGTTTTTTTTGGCAGATAGACTTGTGAGTCATCTGCAAAACAATGCAAAGAAATGTTAGCAAGCACCTGTAAAGAGAAAAGAATGGGGCCTAAAATGGAGCCTTGAGGGACCCCACGTGACCACATCAAGCCAGTACTGGCTCCTGTCACCTCCAGTTTAAGATGTTAGTACCTGTTTTAGAAACTTTACATGGTTTTGCACCATCCTACTTATCCGAGCTGTTGCATTCAACTCATCAGATGCTTTTGGATGTTCCACGATGTCGGCTAAAAACCCGAGGTAAAAGAGCCTTTGCGGTGGCTCCTCCAAACTTATGGAACATCAAAACCGTCACATCCACTGAAACTTTTAAATCGCTGCATAAAACACACCTTAGTTGAGCTTGACATTTTGACATTTTATTATCTATTTATTTTGCTTTATTAATATATAGTGTTATTTGTCCTGTAAATTAGTACATTATGTTTTTTTTGTTTTGTTTTTTTGGCTAAAATGTTAGTGCATTATGAAAGCCTATGTGCCTTAAAAGGTCTTCCATGCATAGCGCTGGTTTTCTTTTTTTGTCTCAGTGTGTAAAAAAAAGATTGTAAATCCTGGTCTTTTAATTAAGGTCGTTCCGTCACGTTGTTTCTCACCCCCTGCTTTCATCCGTAGACTCATTGATCTTCTCAGTTTTGTTTTCACCAACAAGAGAACAATGTGATGACAACCATCTTGTAAATGTATTTCGCTACATTGCGTCTCGCACACAAACAGTTTGACACAAACAACTTTAAACCTTTTTTTCATCTATGTTTGAACTCCTCGACATTGTTACGATCGTGTTCTTTTTATCTCGATGCCCCAAAGATCAAAGGGGACGACACGCCCCAGCACGAACGCTGACGTTTCTCTTTCTCCTGCAACAAAGTACGATAAACACGGGAGTAAACACAGAGTGGGAGTAAGCGCGAGAAAGAAAAACAACACAGCAGGATTGGTATCATCTCTCTCCTCAGTGTGACTCCATGATATCTGTTTGGCCTTTCCAGCCCTCTCAGAGGCCTCGTCCATCAGCCATCCCTCAACCATCCCCTCCCCTCTCCCGCTCACGTTCTATCTGCCTCTGCTCGCTCCCATTTCACTCAGTGGAAATTTAGAGTGTCGAGCACCGAACAGCATGGAGCAAGAGAGAGAAGACCAGGAAGGGAGGAATAAAAAAAAGAAAGGGAGGGATGGGACAGGGCGAGGTAGCGAACAGATAATAAAAGCAGTAAGGGGGCCATAGCTTCTAGCTGTGTCTGTGAAACAGCAGGAAACAAAGAGGAGAAAACAGCTTACAGACTTCAGGTTTTTCTCACAGATAAACAGATAAAACAGAGCTCACACACTGTGCAGGCTTCAGGAAAAAGACCCAGCTTTCTATGCGATTCACTACAATACTGCATTATTCATTCATAATTTCTTCAAACTATCGCGGCCATTCCTTCATTGGTGACACAAATGCTGTGCAAAAAGCTATAAAAAAAAGAGTACCTCACTTAATTATGATAAGACTTTTTGAGTTTCTTCATTGCACTGCGTGAGTTCAAAATAGTCATAACCGTCTTTATCGCCCATAAAAGATAAACGTCAGATTATTGCAGAAAACTTTTCACAAATAACACAAATCCAAGATAATAAGCCATAACCATTTTTTAAAGCCATTTTCTTGGAGGTAAAAAAAGGCATCTCCAAAGCCCCCACAGCTCTTAATATTGCATAATAACCCCAGTGTATTTATACATTCATTATATTTTGATGTGTGTTTCTGTATGAATTATAGCAGGCGTACAAGAGGAAGTGTCCTGGAACAGTACAAAGAAGCAATCCATTTTTTATAACAGTGACATTATGTTGGCTTTGTACGACATAAATAAGGCATACAGCTTAAATCAAGCCATCCAAAGATTTAAAACCAAATCCATGTTCTAACCCAGCCTGAGGGCCATTCCTTCTGGAAAAGTTAACTTTCTGTCAAACATATCGGTCATCGTTTACTGTATAATATATGTGACCAAGTATTAAGTATGATACTAGCCATTTTTGTACGTTTGATCTACTGCAACGTTTCTGAGTTTGTGTTTGGATCTTAAATTATCTTTTGGGATCTTTAGTGTCACCTGAACTGAAAATTATGAATCGAGAAGATATTTAGAATTGGCTCAGTTTTTTTGAATTTTTGGTGTGCATGTTCTCAACCCGAAACGTTGCCAGCACATGTTGTTTTGCAAGTTAGACAGTTAGCAGGAGTTTACATTTAAGGTATATTATGCACAATTAAACATTAATATAGCAGACATTAAATATATTCTATATATCGTTGAGAAATGACTTTCTGAAAAAGGGAGGGAAGTCCAACTCCCTCTGGGCTTGTTGTTCTGAGCTCTGTGTTCACACTGAAGGGAAGGCGTCTCCCTCAGTTTGATTTAAGTTTCACTCAGAGGCTCAACATGTTTCATATATTTTTTTGCATGAAGCTCTCCCTCTCCAACAGGTAGCTGTGCTACCACATCGTGGAAGATGGGCGGAAGAAAGATGGCCCCGCCCACTCAGGGATGCTGTATGTGAAGGCGTAATGGCTGAGTTTCTTCACTAGAGTTCAACTGAAGCAAAACTAAAAGATTTTCCGAAGAGAAGAAGATACTTTTTAGGTGAATACTACTTATTAAATAATTAATAATTAATTATTAATTACTACTAAAAATAAGAATCAAATCAACTTTGGGCTGCATATCTGCTACACTCGGTAGGAGAGGAGAGGTGGGGGAGTTGGGGAGGTGGTGCGCTGAGGGAGTTTTGTTTTGGACTCGATGTTGTCGAGAATAAGCAGATGTCAGTTAAATGACTGACTGGGTGATCCTGATCCTGGACAGACGTCATGGTGTTCATCACATACAATCTGAGAGTCTTCATCCATGGGTCATTGATTGAATTGAATTTCCCCACAGTAACGCTCTGTCTCAAGTCCAGCAGCTAGCAAACGAACGGCTGATGGGAGACTAATAAATGACGAGCAGCTGCACATGATGTCAGTAATGAACACTCAGAGATGGGAGGACAAAAAAGGAAGGCAATGCATGCCTATTGAAAAAGAAGAAGATATACTTTATAAATCCCTGAGGGGATATTCAAATTTCCCACCCTCTTATTGAACATGCTATAAACACAAAGGCCAAAATGCATGCCCATACAGGATCCTATGGACATGCACTAATGGAGAGATGTAGAAACACAGACATCTGTTGGTTAATCCGGGGGTACCACAGATTATGTCCAAGTACAATTACATGGTTTCATTCATAAGAAACAAGCTATTACTCCACATTAAAATTGTTCAAAAGTGATTGACACCCATTATTGGATAATGTCTTGTTTTAATTTAACAAGAATTGCAGGTAAACTCTGTCACATTGTTTTAAATGTTGGGATTTGTGTGTCAGACATGGCAATGCTTGGTTTGTGCGTTAGACTGCATGAACACCAGTATGTGCAATCCAACGCACAAATCTCAACGTTGCCAATGATTTTGTGTTATTTTATGTGTGTTCAAGAGTTTGTCTGCCATTTTTGCTGCACTCACTTCTCTCCTACACACCTGTTTTTAGAAATAGACGTAATATTCTTACTACTTTCAGTACTTTTCAATACTAGTGGTCGTTAAAATAACAGAGATTTTATTCTTTTAAAATGTGTCGTATTGAAAAGTATTGAAGGAGGAACATTTTGTCGACCTTAATTTAAACCGGTTAATGGGTCAATTGTGTAATGGAGCTGTGGTTTTATTAATATCTCAGGGTTAACTGAGGCTGTTGGTGGAGGGGCCCAAAGTGATATATTTTCATCGGGCCCAGAAATCCTGAAGAAAGCCTCTGAGAGCGACACAGAGGAAGATTAAACACAAGTGAGGCGGGAAAAGGAGGGAAAGAAGTTGAAAAGGAAAACGACAAAAGAATGAGGGATGAAAGTGAAGGACGGGAAAAACCAAGGGAGGGATGAAAAGGAAGAAAACTGCAACAGAGAAGTGTTTAAGAAATCAAAAACAAGTAAAACATATTTGAAGACAGAAGGCAAGGGTTAGAAGAAAAGGAAATACGACATGCACCTCACACAGAGACTACACATCTATTTATATTCTCTTCTATTGAAGCTGTTCTTTGTGCTCTCTGTGTGCATCTCTGCAGGCCTATTGTTATCCATGTGACAGATGAGTCATGGGAAACTTCTACGTATACTGCTCAGCTTCTTATGCTTCTTATGCTTCTGTCTTTTGTTGTCGCACCGTAGTAGCCGACCAACTCTGACGTCAAAGAAGTAACACACGAAGCAGGTACGGCTGTGTTTTGCTCGAGGGTCTTTGTTGGACACGGGCAAACTTCTGGGAGGGCGATACGTTGTGTCAGCTGGAGTATTTTGCTCACCTGCCTCAAGAAAGTAAAAAAACAAATCCACCGCCGACATGCTGATTTGTGCTACCGTTGACCCCAGTGTGTATTTCATCCAGCAGGTACCATATATCAGGAGTTTTCAAACTGTTTCCAGCCTGCTTTTAGCTGCTCGCTCAGGGGACGGAGGCTCATTAACAAGCAGGTGGAGACCCATAAGCTGAGCTCATGTCAGCCTCAAGTCTAAGAAAGCAGGTTGTGTACGTCTTTGTCTCCCTGCCAGAACAACAGCATGATTCATCATTACCCTCGCACTGCAGAGTAATAGCATGTGCTGTCAAGTGACAAGTGTGGGGCCCTGGCTGCAGTCCAGCGCATCACTGCGGATCCTATTAAAACTGTCCTGTGAACATGGCAGTAAAATATTGGTCGCGGGACAGCTGCATTCACACATCTGACATGTGACTTATCTCTCCGGCACAGATAACTAAACATCTGAATAATCGCTTTGACCCGTTTGCCTACAGTGGACCAGAGAGGCAAGCTGGGGGAAATGTTAGCCACTATTTCTGGATCGTGACAATTTTATATCGCACGCAGTGAAATATCATCAGTGTCAGGCTCGTAAAAAGTTGTCAGGCAAAGAGGTCAACTCTTAAGGAGAATAAAAAGGCTTGATTATGCTTTACAACTTTGCACCTCAGATATGTGAAAAAAGCCTTACACCTGACTGCTCTTTTTAATTTCAAAGTCAGTGTGTTAGGGCGCACTCACACTGGCAAAGTCGTCCCGTACCGTGCTTAAAGGCTTTATATGTGATTTTTCACACTTAAATATGATAGAAATCAAGTATATCCTCTGAAACTAACTCTGAGTCATGACTGTCTACAATGGGTGTAACACCCGAGTCCCACTGTCTGTGATGTTTTCCAAGTTTTCCGAGTCCTATCTCCAATTTGTTTATATCGCTGGGACGGCCGGCTGACTCCTCCCATCACGTATAAAAGTTGTTTAATTGAGGGACTAGAGAAAAGAAGAATAACATACTGTACTCACTGCTTAACTGTGTTTCTAGATCACGCTCATTTCAGGTAAATTTACATGCAGTGTGAAGATACGAGCATAATAAAGATCGCTAGCATTAGCATGCTAACACAACAATGCAGCGCGAGTTGTTTTGGTTTCATGCTGGTGCTCAAGGGCGACATCTGCTGGATCAAAAAAAATCACATATGAAGCCTTTAAGGACGATTGCCCCCCCCCCCCTCCCTTTTCACCCGCTGACCTGCACTCACACTGCTCCAGGACAAACCGGGCCTAAGCATGGTTACCTCGTGTACATAACGTTGTAATACAACACATGCATTGTGCCAAAGCACGGTACGGATTGCCTAGTGTTAGTGCGCCCATTTTTTTTAAAAACAGTGTTTCTTGTGTTTCAACTGACATGTCACAGATTATTTTTGCTTCAGGTATTTTCTGTCAAAAACGCCCTGGCATGGAAAAAACGTTTGACAGCCTGTTGACTGAAAAACCCCCTGAATAACTTCAGCATGGCAGTTTTCATTTAACGTCATCATTCAGATGTTTACTTGACAGTATGTTCAGATCCCCCCCTCCACTCTCGGGTGAAATGTTTGTGTGTACAGTATGTGACTTCACTCACCTGAGTTTTCATCCACCCTCTCCTCCACAGTGTGGTCTTTCTGATGGACCCACTCGCTGTTGCACTTAAAGTAGATCTGCGTGGCAGGTGTCGCCTTGCAGTACAGGTTGACGGGTTTGTTCTTGACGATGTAGCCCTCCTCGGGTTCAAACAGGAAGTGAGGTAAGGGCTCCGGAGGGTCCGAGGGGAAGGTTTCTGGGAGTTCGCTGAGACTCAGAAAGTCGTCATCGTCTCTCACTGCAGGGGGAGGACAAGAGAAAAAAAGATGTTAAAATAATGGCGGTCGCTGCTTCTCAGTTCAGATTATCAGCTTTACCAGACTCTGCTTTATCGACTCCCTCAGAGGACTAATAGACAGGCGTTTGGATCAGGGAGGAAATGCAGCACTTTTTCAATTGTTCATTATCGTTTTATGTTTCACATCAGCGAGCAGCAGTGTCCTCTGATCTCAGTGAGTGTGAGACAATGTCGTTCTCATTTGATCACTAATAATTGCCGTGTCTCCAGCCGGTGACCTCAGCAGAGTACAATTTTCCTCCACTGAGCCATAAAAACGCACCTCTAATCAGCTGTTGATTGTTGAGACCATTTATGGAAGCCGTCTGCTACCACGGTTGGTTTTTAAAATCAAAGACAAGCAATACAATCTAAAATCTTTGCTTCTGAAAATCAACACAAAGATCCCTGCAGACCTGCAGAGACAAGGATGTTACAGTTGACTAACTAAGAGGGCAGACTCGTAGAGGAGGGGGAAAAACACGGATCTCAAATCTCAGCATCAGGTTGTGCAGTCACGCATGTCATTTAGACGCTCCTTAGTCCATTGTGTTACACAAAATTCTGACATGTTTACCAGAAAAACAACACATAGTTGTCTCTTGTGTGTGTTTGAGTGTCCAATCCGAAAATGCTGCGATACACCTCCAGGACCATTTACTGTAAACACAGCGTTCATCTAAACAAACATGAAAACCACAGAAAAGAGGTGTCGTACTATAAATGGCAATAAACACAACGTTTGTGAAATAATAAGGTAGCTTGATGCGAGCCAGCTGAGATGACGCCAGTCCATCAAAACAACACATTGATTCTCTCTTTATGATCTCTCTCCTGGGCTCTTTAGTACCCTGATGATTTCTGTTCTCAGGACTGTGTACCATTTTATTCAACGAGGGCCCGTGTCCACTTACGGCTTTTTGTTTTGCGCTGGCGGTGCCCAGTTCCTACATTTTGTAGCGCTTCTCCCTGCCACTTACTGTTGCTTGGTTACAAAAGTTGTACAAGTTACAATGTAAAGAAAATGTGACGGCATTAGCAGCATTAGCAGCATTAGCAGCAGCTCTCGACCTGAAAAATGTACCCTCAAAAGAAAAGTCAGACGCCATTTTTGTTGACAAAATCATCAACAGGTCCGGTCCCTTTTTGACTTTGATTGGTCGGTGAGGGAATAGTGACATTGATGACCACGGGACTATTTTTAACTGAGAGCAGTGTGAGCGCAGCCACAAAAAAAAGAAACCAGCTGACATCGAGGATGTTTTTGTTCGAAGGTTACTGAGCGCTAAAAACGCCTGAACTAAACAGGTTCTTAAATGGACAACAGTTGGTAGATAGGAAGTAGCTGGGAGGTGGATAAATCGAGATGGGCGGTAGATGTGAGGTAAATAGGAGATAGATAGGCAATACTGGCTAACTCTTAGCAAGCTAGCTGGCCAGGTCACAAATGTAACAATAAGTTAACCCTGAGTTTTCAAACGACGCATGCATTAATTATTGCCTTATAAATCTCTACAAACCATTATTCTTTTGTGGAGTACTTCATTCATCGAAAGAGGATGGTTGAAGAAAGTAGATGATGTAACAAATCTAAAAAAGCTAAGATAGCTAAGATAGCTAGCTCTCAGTTAGCCTGACAGTGTGGGCCTTCAATAGGCCAGCATGCAGCACAGATTTCTGGTGAGTATGACTGACTTTACGATAAAGACTAAGCCTCAAAATAAATCATAGTTAGAACCAAAATGGTTTTATTCAAAAGTCCTAAAATGTTATCTTAGCTTGAGACTTTTAGTAGTGAAGAAACAGAGCAGGAAAAGTACTGACTGTCCAACACTCGAGTCAAATAACTGAAAGAAGTTCTACTGCAGCCAACTCTTAGGGCACTATAGGAACTTTATCCTCCTCTACCATCCAGCTCTCGCTCTGTGTGTGTCCAAACCTCACACCCACCCCTGGCCTCAATCAAAGGGACCCAAAGAGTGTTTTGTCACCAGGTTGCCAAGGTCACCAAAACACAGAGGATTACAAGCGCAGGTGGGAGGGGAGAGGAAGAGGCCTTTTTTCTCTCTTTCTCTGGACTACACACACGTGCACACAAACACAATGCACTTATATTAAGAGTCCATGCACACACACACACACACACACACACACACACACACACACACACACACACACACACACACACACACACACACACACACACACACACACACACACACACACACACACACACACACACACACACACACACACACACTCTCCTCTCTCTTGCATTTTCCCCCACTCCATCATCATCTTGTTTCATTACTGTCTGGAACTTTCTGTGGGTGATTCACTGTGTGACTGTCTCACCTGGACAGCTATGACTCATGGGAAAACTGTAACAAACAGAGCATTTTTGACGAAGATCAGACTTTTGACCTTCCTTGTTGCTGTAGTTATACACAAACACTGCATCAAATACATCATAATGATCATTATATACACATAGAAGTGGTGTATTTGTGTCGGGAGAAGTGTGTATATTTTCAGGCAGCACGTCGAGCAAAGAATAAGCAGCCTGTGTCAGAAACAGTGACATGTCAGACTCATATTACATATTTAATTCAACTAGAAATTGGCCTTTAGGGGGCGCTGGTAGTGTAGTGGTCACTACACACGCCCCATGTACGGAGGCTGTAGTCCTCCAAGCGGGCTGCTCGGGTTTGAATTTGAATTATTCAAATTTATTTTGACATAATGAGGGAGATCAGCTGTTAGAAAATGGTGCAGCCGGCTTAGTTTGCATCTCTAAAAAATCCCAAAAGACGGAGTTTAACCCGCCCTACTCTGCCTCTGATTGGCTTACCCTAATGTCCTAACCCAACCAACCAACAAAGGCAACAAGGAGTACCAGCCAATTGAAGACACAGTTGGACGAGCATACTACTGAATGATGAGCATCAGAGGGGATTTAGAAGTCTGGTTACTGAAAAATGAGTGGGTATACACTGCAATAAGACTGACACAAAGCGACACAATTTGTGCATTTGCACGCTCGGCACGCACACACACACACACACACACACACACACACACACACACACACACACACACAATGTTATTTCCCTTTACTGTGTGTGCAGTTGCGGTCCTTATCTTGAGGAATTGCAGTGCGCTGTGGGGCTGGAAGCTAAAAGCAGCTTAGGTAAAACAACAAGGCACAAATAGGGGGGGAAAATGAGTAGGCAGCGTCCTCGCTTTGATGTCACGATGCTGACATTTTCTCTCTTGGTTCTGTAATTAGTTCTCTGGGAGTATGAAAATTGGTAGACATTTTCACTGCATAATTTCATTATCTGTGGGAAAATTTTCTCCCACTCTTCAGTGCGTCACATTCTTCCCTCTCTCTCTCTAACTCACTCCACTTCCTCCTCGTTCACTATTAATATTTTTCCTCTGACTTCATGTTTCTCCACCACTCTGCTTTTACACCCTCTTACCCCTCCCGCCTTTCCACTTTGCCCCGACACCCTTTCTCACCCTCATCTGTCATTCAGAGAGCTGGGAGGGGGAGTTCATTGCTCCGGAGCGACAGCTATAAAATATTGATTGGCACGGGAAACATGATAGCTGGAGAAAAGGGTGGATGGAATGGAGAGAAGGAGGGAATATTTCCTGTGAATAAAAGCTTTGTTTAAAAAAAAAATGCCCATTATTTTTTCACCATCTTTGCTTCTATGGCTCTCTCTCTGCTCCCCCACTTCATACATTTTCCTTCCCATCCCCTTTCCCTCTTCTCTCTTCTGATCCCCTGACAGAGTGAATTACTGATCCTAACAGCTCAGCTCAAAAACGTCTTGCCTGAATGCTGTCATCAATAATGGATGGCTGTAGCAGAACAATGTCCAGGTTCGATTTACGGGGGTGTAGTAAATATGGACCGGTGGCAAAAATAAAAAACGTATTTATTTCCCTCTGCTTCTGCCTGTAGGCCTACACACTTCAAAGTACCTACAAACCCCGACCAATAAATGTCCGTAAATCTACTGAGGAAGATGTCATCGGAAGTGGCCAATCATGTTCCAGTGTCACATGCAGAAGGAAGTAATCCATCATATGGGGAAGAAAAAGATTGATGGATTAATGACAGCGAGGAAGAAAGAAGAGGTAGATTAAGGGAGGACAGATATGATGGAACGGGATTCAGTGATAATCTCACACAGTGTTTTATTAAATCCCACAGTGATACCGTTATGATCTGCATGTTTGTGCATTCACTGTGCAGACTTTTTTGAAAGTTAAATATAAGATGTTTTGATATATGCACTTCTGAAAATATCTAGATCATTTCTGGATATTCTCCTGACCTGGCTGTTCACATAATGCTCCTCACAGTGGGGGATGTAGCAACAGAGTCTGCTATACGATGCTAAACCAAGCAAAAACCAAGAGAGCCGTATCACATCAGCTTCAGAGAACGAGAGAGAGAGAAGGTCACTGGTTGCTCCAATCAAAACTGAAGCTTCTCATGGCTTTGTTTTAATAATGTTTATGCACAGCTGCTGCTTGCTGCTGCTTGCTGCTGTTTCTGTAACTTTTAAAAAAAGCGAGGTGTTTTGTGTCTGTGCGCCGGCGTAGATCAATTGAGCACATTAAAGTAGTTTGTTGCAAAAACTAAATTAATTTAGTACAAACCTAATTTTAAAATATACCCTAAAATAATAGTAAGTATCTCCTGTGTCATTCTGTGGGAGACCCTGTAGACTCCAGTGGACTTTTGGAAAGATGCTTCAGTTCCTCGTCGAACTTTGTGATGAGCCACTATCGACTCCAAAACAAACAAAAAAAACGCTATTTGAAAATTTCAATCACAGGTTATTCTTGAATTTGATTTTCTCTCAACATTGAAACAAATGACGCCTTCCATACTCTTGAAGACTTTAAGAAGACTTTTAAACGACGATTAAAACCTCTAATATCTGAAGACAATGTGTCAACAGCTCACAAGAGTTTTTAGTCACAGAAGATTTTGCAAAGACATGGCGTTCTTGTAGGAAGCCCACTGCGCTAGTGGATGATGCTAGAAGTACTGAGACCAAAACCCGTCTTAATCTACAGACTTAATATGTTGAATCTGTCGTCTTATCGTATACGACACACAAGCTTTGGACTTGATTTCCCTTTTTTGATACTCTTTGAAGGATTTGGGGAGCAATGGGGTCTCAAGGGTTAAAGAGTAAGACATGGGGGGAATTCCTAATCAATAGGTTGTAGAAATCCTTGCTCCTGAGGTCACTTAACCACAGTGCTGGATGCCTGACGCTCGTATATCTTTGAAAACAACGACATTTTTTTAGAGTCGTGTCGACTTCAGAGGTATGCAGCCAGGTCTGCACCCACGAGCCAAACGCAGCCATATAGGGTCAAAAGGCCTCATGGGTAAGAGTGTGGGTCTGTTTGTCTATCCGAGTGAGTGAGTGTGTGTGTGTGTGTGTGTGTGTGTGTTGGGGGGGGGGGGGGGGGTCTCATGTTCTTGGTAAGTGGCTCATGATGTGTATCTGTGCAGAAGCCGTGGAAATCATGAGATCATGCTCCTTAACTTTCTTATCAGCGAGTTAGAATCAGCAGCAGCTGCAAAAACATGAACGCAAACAGAGAAACACACACACACACACACACACACACACACACACACACACACACACACACACACACACACACACACACACACACACACACACACACACTCACTCACACATGCTTACCATAAATAGATATACCAATACTTTTTAAACCTGTTCCCCTTCACCCCTCATCCCCTCCTGTCCCCACAGTCACACACACATCAAACACCCATGAGCAAAAAAAAGTAAGCGTGATTCCGTGTGAAAGCGTGAAACCCACACACCTACACAAAGATGCAAAAAATCATCATGGGCTCACATATTACTCTCACACACACACACACACACAGTTTCACAAAATCAGAAAAACACAAATTCCATTCTTGGTCGTCATGTTATAAAAGAGTTCCTCCCCATAATCAATCTTTGAAAAGCCACAAGGACACACACATACACACGCACACACACACACACACACACACACACACACACACACACACACACACACACACACACACACACACACACACACACACACCTTTATGTTATAACCACATTCAACAGAAACTCCAGAGACAGTTTAGGAAGTTTATAGGGCCATTCAGGGAGACGTGGAAAAAGAGAGTGAGTGAGAATGATGGGACAGCAGGGATATCATTGCTCTGGAATTAGATATATGATGCCCGCCCATTTTCCAAACACACACACACACACACACACACACACACACACACACACACACAAATATGCGTGCAAAGAAAAAATATGCAAAGGGAAAGCACAGAAGTATGCAAGCGAAACCACCAGAGCATCTTTCCATCCATGCACACACACACACACAAACACACACACAAACTCCCACAAACCAGAGACAGTAAAAAAGAAAGCACAGCACAAGAGTTCCCAAGAAGTGAAGCCAAAAGATTTAAGCTCCCTCTGCTGACTTGCTGCAGTTTATCTCATAAGCTCCGCCTCTTCCATGCCACGAGACAAGCTTTCAAATTAAAACGAACGCTGAACACATTTTTCTCAAACATTATGTCTGTCATCACAGTTAGTTCACATCATGTTGATTTATGTCCACGTGTTCACTCTTCTGAGAGGTTTAGTTTTAATTTGTTATTTGATGCAAAAACTAAGAAAAAAAAAAAGGATGGGTGTGATGTCATGATTGACAGCTCTTGTGACAAATGCGGCTCCTACAGTGTTCTTTACTGGATTAGCTGAGTGGAGAAGAAATGGGCAGAGGAAACTTAATGAACAATGAGACACGAGTCACTCAACTTTCAATAAACACGAGTGTCTTCTTCAAATCCCCGAGTGAATAAGTTCTGATGTTCCAACTTTAGGGATCTTCACCGTTTCATCGGTTTGTTCTAGCTCCAAATAATGTAATCAGAGCTAAATGTCATCGCCTGTCACGACGTATTTTGGATTCAATTCAGTCTTTTTCTTTTCTTTTTTTTTTTTGACATTTTGACATTTATTGCTGTAAGAAAATAAGAAATTGAGTTTAAAGGAAGGATGGCAAACATTACAAATAAATAATCAGAAATCAAGTATCTCCTGTGTAAATGTCTCTCTGAGTCATGACTGTCTACAATGAGTGTGAAGTGTGAGTCCCGCTGGCTGTGTTGTTGTCAGAGCCGTGTTTACATCATGTTTACATGGACGGGACGACCTTGTGTATAAAAGCTGTTTTAGTCAAGGACTAGAGAAAAGAAGAAGAACATACTCACTGATTATTTGGATGTCATGTAAGTGTGTTTAGATCTCAGTCATTCTGTGTCGATTTATGTGCAATATGAAGCTACGAGCTAACTAAAGAGCGCTAACATTAGCATGCTAACACAACAATGCAGGACACAGGTGATTACAGCTCGAGCAAAGGACAATTTAGTCCGCTGCTTGCGCTTAATGGTGTTTAATTATGGTGCGTTCTCATTGATAACTCCTTCGTGTGAATGCGAGTGGAGAGGGGTTGGAGGTGTGTCTCTGGAGGAGAGCGGAGGCTTCAGAATAGCGGAGGTGTCACCAAACAGCAGTTTGTTTTGGTCTCATGCTGGTGCGAAATCTACTGGATCAAAAAGTCGCACATCCTCTCTATGAAAGTCTCTTGTTACAAACGCTTTCTCTCACACTCCATCCAGGATTCAGTATTCAACTGTCTTAAGTGTTTACTCTCACTTTTTAATGATTCATGCTTTGAAACTATAGCTGTACATGTGGGTGAGGGGTTTGTTTACCCGGCTCTGCCTGTCGACACCTCAAATCCACAGCGTACGATCTGTTCTTTTATTTTAAAATGTTTTTGTTGGCAGTATTGCATGCTCCTGCACCTCGAGCAATGTCTTTGATGAAAATAGTTTTATTTTCTGTGTTTGGAGTACAACAGGAACAAATCAAATCAATGTTCTGAAAAAAATACTTTCAAGGTATAAAGGAACCATCAGCTTAAATACAAATAAATATAATTAGTTTCAGTGACGGTATGTTTTGAATCTGTAAATCTCTTTTCGCTCCGCCCTTCAAGCTTTTCTGTGTTTTTCCTCTCTTCCTTATCCACATGTATTTTCAGAGAAGCGGTTCAGATGAGGTTGATGAAGCAAAGACAAGCAGAAAGACGTGATTAAACAAATAAGAGTGCGGGTGTGTGTGGAGAAGGTTTGTGCATCTCTTCATCTAAAAGATGTGTTTATAAAGAAGAGATCAATGGTCTGTTAGAGCACTCCAACCACTCCACACAGTATGTCAGGGAATTATACAGCGCGTCCACGAGTGTCACATCCCGTTTCCAAAGGAGACACCAGGCGCACTTCTTCTGCGTCCGTTTCATTCTTAATCACGGTTTAATCCTCAGTCGGCACTTTGATAAAAGCCACTTTATTCAAGACACGAGCAGACATGCAAAGTGAGAGAACTTAATCACTTCATTACCTCTTTCCAAGGGGATCTTTAAATGAACATTTTATTGAGTATATGCTTCTGAATAAAGGATACTAGAACGCCTAATTGTATAAATCTGCCCTATAATTAAAAAATATGCAAGATGATCATCTATTTTAGATTTTTCTAATTTGCTTCTTATTCAGCTTTAATTTGATTTTGAAATCTGGAAAACAATCAAAATCTTGATCACCATCACCAAGTCTGTTTTTTAGGGGGTCTAACAGAAGGTGTGTGTAAAGGTGGGGGGGAGTTAAATCTGTTTTCCTGCGTGATGATTTCCTTTGTGTCCAGCCACGTCCTCACCGTGAAGTTTCTGAGCAGTGTATGTCTTTTATCATATGTTTTCTCCATGTGGAGTCTACAATCGTGCTAGCTAATGCTACAGTAGTTGAGCTCCCGGCCTACGGTAACGCTGATAGTTGTGAAGTTCAGACACACAACCAACGACCGATTTGCCGGGAGTCACGCTGCTCACCTCTGCCGTTGCATTGTCTTTGATTGAGGAATTTTTTATCCATCAAACCAGCGATCCACAATGTTTGTTCACTTTTCGTTATACCAGTGTTTTCTTTAAATGCATAATTATGACCTAATGAGATGATTATGATCTGTTAAAAAGTGGTGCTTTGGGGCGCGGTAGCGTGATGGTTAATGTGCGCGTCCCACGTTTGGGGGCTGTGGTGGGTTGCCCGGGTTCGGGCCCGGCCTGGGGCCCCTTTCCCTCGTGTCGTTCCCCACACTTTCTCTCTATCACTGATTTCCGGCTCTGTCCACTATCGTGTCTCTACAATGGAGGCAAAAAGAAGCCCCAAAATAAATCTGCAAAACAAAAAGAAACTAAAAAGTGGTGCCATGGGATGCCAATGTCATAGAATTGAGGTGGTGCCCCATGTCCTCCAAGCGGGAGGGCCAGGTTCAAGTCCGACATGTGGCTATACTTTCCCGCAAATTAGTCCTCATTCTCTCTCACAATTGCTCTATCCACTGCCCTACCTTCTGTAAATAAAGTTTAAAAAACCTAACAGGTAAGTGGCCGTTTGCGATACACAGTGAATGGGGTTTGAATTTTGTGTATGTAAAATCAAGATCAGTGGGTGATGGTGGCGGCTTTACTTGCGTTCATGACTGTGCAAGTCTCAGCATTTTATACTGGTATATTGGTTGCACTGGTATATTAGGGCACAGCCAGTTTTTTATGGTATTGAAAGTGTGGTACTTTATACAGGAGACATTTTCCCAAAGACTAGGTACCTAACAGTGACAGAAATAACCCCAGGAAGACGTAATATAACATGCACAGCACACTCCTTGTCAGAGCCAATTATATATCCACCAGGCTTTCAGAGCTGCACCAGGCAATTTATAATAGCAGAAAGTACTCAAACGTTAGAGTATCTCAATGTGAGAGCAGACAGTGACAGCTGGTTGGCGTCCTCTAACTTTCATTGTGTGTGACATATAAGGCCCCCAACTAAAGCCGGCAGCTAGATTTACGACCCCGCCTGCGGAGAGCGGACGGTGTCACGCCACAGCTGGTCTCGGTTAGAAAAGAAGCAAAGAAAAGGCAGCGTCTGGAGACGGGAAAAAAAAAGAACAAAACTGGAGCATCATGGTGGTCTGGTGGTAAGGACACATATACTAATCGGCCGTGACATAATGACCACTGATGCAATTCAATCCAATACAACAGTTCTACCATAAATTCCCCTTTTATTAAGCTTCTATGTTTTCAGTTTTTTGTTGAAATGGTCAGAAAGATGATCATTCTCTTTCTTTCTGAAGTCACAGTGGGTGGTGGTGTACTAAAGGGCATTATTTTGAAAGTACAACATAAAGTAGAATCATTACTTTTCTGACCAAGCTTGAAATGCAGAAACTTCGTCAAGGTAGAATTCAATGGGTCTACTGTTTTATTGGATTGCATTAGATTGCAAAGGTGGTCATAATGTCACAGCTGTTTGGTGTACTGTGTACTGTAATGGTGCCATGCGAGAATGCCTCAGGCACAGACTCCTTCACAAGAGTGACGTTTACTTAAAACAGTTGGAAAGTTTTATATTACCACTTCTACTTTTACATATTAGGAAAGCAGCAAAACTTTTTAGTTGAGATTATTTTTGGGGAGCGTTTTATCAACAAATAGAAAGGTGAAGATAAACAGGAAATAAGGGAAGGAAAGAGCTGAGATTGCATTCACAAAGGGGCCGACAACTCAAGTCAAACTAAGGTCCATGCGTGATCAGGGCACAAACCCAATGGGGTAAAGCAGTATGCATTATTATCCTCCATTAGATTTGAATATTTTTATTCTCGTGCCACTTTTCTATCTACAGTATAACAAGAATCTGCAAATAACACCAGGATAACTGTTTGTTAGTCTCCATTTTGCATGTGTTAGAGAGGCATCACTGTTTGCAACTTTGACATTGTGGAGTAACGGCCCAGTCAATTCACAGTCCGGATAATTACATTACAGCCACACACTCCTACACACACACACATTCTATCATTCAGCTCTGGCCTCTTACAGTTCATGAATACAAAACCCTCAGACCCACACACAACACAGAAGTGGTGTCAGTGACATGCATATTTTATTCATACCTAAATTATCATTCTGAAAGGTGCATCGCCTCTAGTTATCAGGTCAGAGCAGAGAGTGCACGTTATAGTGTGTGTGTGTGTGTGTGTGTGTGTGTGTGTGTGTGTGTGTGTGTGTGTAATTAGGTCTGTCACTGTGCATGCATTTTTAAAAAGGCATGCTGTAAGTCCATGCAACGTTACATGTTTATTCATTTGTATGTGCATGTACAGTATATGCAGATATGTGTTGTGCATCCTATTTGCCCTCAGTCCAACATTGTGTTTGTACATATGCATGTGTGAATACACAGCAGGTGAGTATCAGATGTTCTATAGCACCTTGTGGAGGCCACAGAGGTCAGAATGAGTCTCTATAACAGACACACTCAGTCTATTTGTACTCGTCTACATAAAGGCAGCCGTTTCTGTTCCATACACGTCATGTTGTGTCCATTTAGCAGTCAATCTTTTACTATGCTAACCTACAATTCATGACTTTTTCTCAGCCTTTATCAATTCAGTAAGCTTTATTGACATTTTTAGACGAGCTATCAGCATTGGTGCAAACTGAGAAATCTGAACAGCAACTGGATGGATTACCATGAAATCTTTGCAGACATTAATGGCCCCCGAGGGACGAGGCCGACTCGCTCTGAGCCCCTCACTTATCCTCAACGCTTTTTCTGCACTCTTTGCTACAAACTTCAATAACTTAACTACTTTTTTTCTTTTGTCAGAAACACCAGAGGTTAGGACTTCTAGCAACACACAATTTAAAAATTAAGAAATGTCAAAAGAAAATTGCTCAAGCTTAATAAAGCTACTTTGGAGGCGAAGAATCTCACTGATGAGATTTGTATGATGAGGTCACAGATTTGAAAACATTCATGTTCTGTTGTTGACTTGAAGCATAAATACTCCTCTCAGTCGTTGCCTGGCTGAAAGTCAGAATGAGACATTTTCTCCACAGTAGGACATAAATCACACATGTGTGATATATATATATATATTTATAGGCAGGACACATGCAGCACAGGAGCAGCTGATGAGTGGGTGTTTGCAGGTAGGCAGTGTGAGAGCACTCAGATTCTGCTTTTCATGGCCAAACATTTCACACACATACAAACACACAGCACACTTGTGTGTACACTTTCATTCCCCTCCTCTATCATTGTCGATCCTTTTCCACTCTTTCCATTTTTCTTAGTCTTAATTTCTCCCCTCCGGCATGTTTTGAGCAAAATCCCAGCAAAGGCAGCTTCCTTTTGCTGGGAAAGAAGGATGAAGAGAGATAGAAACGGGGGGGGAGTTCTCCGGCAGATCACTCCACATGGGGACTAGGTACGCCTCGTTTGTCCTGAAATGGCTCTTAAGCCCGCTCTTATCTCCGGTTTCTGTGCTGCTAAGTCAGCTTAGGTGTACTGATACACCTCGCTGGAGAACACATGACGCTCCACAGAAGGGGTTAATATCCGATTTCCCTCTCTTTCAAGCTTGAGCACCAGGCAATAAGGCTTTGGTTACACTTTTTTCCCTTATTTGTGTCTTTTATACGACCTAGTGTGTGGGTGGAAACCTAAATGTCACACTATCAGCTGTGGCGATCAAGCTGAGGACAGATGAGAGCCAATCTGTTTGAGCAGTCTGCTGCGCTGTGAGGTATTTAATTCCACCTCCTCCCTCTGAACTGGGTCACTAAGAATCAGTGATGGTGGGACATTTAGCTCTCTCCTCTCCCAACACTCAAAATCCTCACTTTTCTAGTCTCTAAAACCCTCTGTGAGCATTGCGTTCCCCCTCCGCTGTTGTTTTGCTCCATCCGACAGCACGCTCCCTCCCTGACTGATCCGTTTCTGAAGAGCGGCACAGAGGAGATCAGCACAGAGCAGCTGGATTCTTGAGTTGACAAAATCACAGGAGAGCTAAAAGATCACACGAGTTTAAGAGAACAACATGCAAATCACAGGTTACCGTGGATTTCCATTTTGACTTGTTGATTCAGAGATGAGATAAGATAAGATAAGATAATCCTTTATTTATCCCACAACGGGGAAATTTACGTTGTTACATACACGTCTGAGTGGTGTTTTATTTTGAAATCCACCGTATGCTATATGTGTTCCTATATGCCTGACTTCCTGCCCGGGTCGATCTGCTCTGTTCAGCTTGACGCATGCTTTCAACGGGCTTTGTCGTCCTTCAATCTACAGGATGTTTATAAATATCTTCCAAAATAAAAGGAAGGTTTGTATGCAAACAGGAAGTAAAGTACCCGTAGGTAAATACGGTATAAAATTCAAAATAAAAGCATAACAAAAATGTTTTGAAATGCAATACAATTGAATTTCTAGCAATACAAAACCTGTTGAAATTCAGTGATTATTGACAATTTAAAAAAATATTACTCATTTGACAGTCCTAGTTTAAATCAGAAATCCATTTGGTGACCTTATGCTATTTTTTTTTTTTTTTTACAGTTGACATCTATTCCTATTCCCATCTAGTCCTATTCTTCTGTTTGCATTCATTGTTGAGTCAGATCTGGCTCAATATTCTTCAGTCACACTGGGTAAGAAGGAGGCAAAATAGACTTAAAAAAAAAAACAGAAAGAAAAAACCCTTTGCCAAACATGAAGGATTTCTGTTTACAAATCATCACAAGTGTAATTCGCCTCGCCGTCTAATCAGAGAATCTGTCTGAGACAGAATAATGCAGAAGTATTGCATTAGCAGCATAATGAGAAAGAAATGCATTCGGGCAGCAGAAAAAGCAGATAAGAAGAAAGAAAAAAAAAAAACCCCGGCAACCCCATGGACAGTCGGAGAAAATAATTACAGTCATTCCAACCATCATGACGAACCGTTATCAGCTCGTAATGCACAAGTCTCACTTTGTATTACACACACATAAGAGTGAACGCACGTATCCACACGCAGATGGAATATCTCATTTCATATGCATAGTCTTATGTAAGCTTGTGGGGGTACAAACTTGTGCGAGTTGCTGTGTAATGTTATCTTCCAGATGGATTCTGCCTCCCTTATCCCGGGCCTGAGGGAACGGCACGGCTTCGCTTTCATTCATGTTCTACTATCACAGCTCAGCATCGCTATTAATACGAGCAGCCGGCGCAGGGCACTGCATTAGAATATCAAAACATTGGCCAGGGAAGGGACTTCTATTTTCAGGGAGATAGGATAATGTTTTACTGGGTGGTTGTCGGCTGATAGCGCGGATGGCTGGTTGCTCTGTGTTCGATGTGCCTGCATATTTTCCCCACCTGTCGGTACCTCTCAGTTCAGGTCTATCTGTCTTTATGATTACTTTTTTTTCTATCCGTCCGAAATGTCTCCCCGCTCCTTTTCATCTCGGCCCTGTGATGTCTTCCCTGATTCACTCCAGGGAACCTTTGTATATTCTCACGTCTACCTCTCTTTCCCTTCTTCTCTATTTTCTCCTTTCTTGCAGCCGACTTTCACTTCCTTCCTGCTTCGAGGGGATGACACAGATTTTATTTATCCATCCTCCCCCACAGGCCACATCTCACCATCGACCCCTGTAACCATCCAGCCACTTCAAACAGAGTCTCCTCTCCCATTAGGCTTTTTTTAAATTTGATTTTATTTCTGTTCATTTTTTTTTTTTTTTGGACATCCCTCCATCATCTGTCTCCTTGTGTGTCCAATTGCTCCTCGTGTTTCGTTCAGAGAGGAATTAAAACACCATTCAGCGCCCAGTTCTGTAGATTAACTATTTGGAGAGGAAATACTGGTACAATGCACACACACACACACACACACACACACACACACACATCCACACACACACACACACATCCACACGTCATACATAAACACACACACACATACACACACATGCACATGCACACAATTAAATAATAAAGATGGCCTCCGCTCAAATGATAAAGAACAGCTTATAGGCTTATTTCATTTGAAGATTTCCACATCTTTTGGCTATTTTATTCAGAGCTGCAGATAAAATTGGATCAGACATTTCACTGCTCAGGCTTTCCTCCATCTGGAGTCTCTCTCTCTCTCTCTCTCTCTTGCCTTCCTATACCCCCTTAACACCCTCATTCCTTCCTTCCTTCCTTACAACCTCACGACTGTTTCTCTCCTCTTCCTCAGCATACTCTTCTTCTCCCCTGCTGTCTTCTCCTCTCCTCTTTCTCAGGCTTCACCTCTTCCACTCTCTCTCTCTCTCTCTCTCTCTCTCCCTCTCTGGCACGCTTCCTCCCCTCTTCTTCTATCCCCTTTTTTCTCGCCTTCTCGTCTTCACTTCCTCCCAACGCTTCACCTCACTGGCATCTTTTCACACATATCGCCTCCTTCCTTCTCTTGGCTTCCCTCTCCCCTCCATCCTTTGCCTCTTCATCTCAAACCATGCAGTTTTTTTTTTTTAACTACCTCAGTTGCTTCCTTACAGTAATCCCTCCTTAGGTCACTATAAATAGAGCCTCTAGGGGGTTTGATAATGGACTTCTGCCTCTGACCTTATTATACACACATTACTGACCTTACCACTGTCTTCTGCTCTTCTTTATGGTTTCCCCCGTTCCCCTTTTTTCTGTAATGTCTAAACTGCAGCTGAAGATGGTAAATAAGCTCTTAATCAAAGGTCTTATTTTTGCTCTCTGCCTCGCCTTTTCCTTTCACTACTCTGCTGTCCTTTAAGCCCCGACTTGTTTTAATTATTTTTCTCCCATTCTTTACAACATTTGGGATTTGTTAGGGTGTTATTTGTCATCTCAGGGGGGGTGGGGGGGGTGCCGCTTTAGGAAAAAAACATAAAAAAGGGAAAGTCTTCATTTGTTCTCGAGCTAACATGAAAACACATCATTAGTGTTGCATTCTTCCTTGAAATCTGTGGCTTTGGTTGCAAACTAATGAGCGAGCTCGGCAGCCAGCGCTACCTATTGGTTATAATGATAAATGGCAGAAATTCACCGCCTGCAGATCTTGAGTGCCAAGATGAGTGGGGAATTTTGGATGTGCCATGGCGTGAGCCAAAGGAGGAAGAAAGTCCAAAAATGTCAAGCTATTCCTTTGACACCATCTCCTCTCTGTTTGGTCCCTCATTGTTTCTGATCCTCTGCTGCCGGAGTCCTAATTAACTCTTATCCTGGGTCTGCTTCCCTCACAAGAGCCCCTCTCCGAGATGAGCTGTGCTTGTGCTGCTGGGAACTAGAGCAGCGGGTTGCTGAGCAGGGGGGAGTGCAAAAATCTCAAGAGTCAGGATGTGTGCGAGAGAAAGAGGAAAGCAGGAGAGTCCTACGTTTGGAGCCTTAATATGCCAACATACAAAGCTTTGAATGAGTTTAGTAAACAGGCGAAAGAGAGTGAATCACTGATTAATTCAAGTGATAAAAACAATCAAAGCGGGCCTCAATGAAACCCGTCAGGAGGATTTCACAAGTCGCAGCCAGAGCTCAACGTGACCTGAAGGTATCGACATGTTTGAGCCAAGTTTAAGCCTGGAACATAAATTTAACTATGACACATTATACAGCATAATTTATATATCATTTATTCATCATATATCATTTACAGTAATTAAATAACAATGATGCAGTAATTTCAGCACAGAGATATTTTTTCCTTGCTGCCTCATTTAATCTTACACAAAGTGCACCAGTGTGCAAACAACAAGTTTTGACTTGCCAGCTAATGAACTCAAAATGTTTTCTGGATGGTTAAACTGGAATGTGAAGACAGGAAAGTGAGTTTGACAGGAAAGCCCTCCTCTGAGGTTGAAGCATTGACTGTATGTTAATATGGACAACAGGTCGCTGTCTCTTTCTGTTAAAACGTGAAGCCAAAATACTCTCGCGATGGACGCCGTTCTGGAGCCAAGACGTACGAGTAGGGAGCTGACGCCACGTCCCTTTCTGCTAAACAAAACTTACTGACAAATGTAACTTTGTGATAAACATCCCTCGAGTGGGTACAGCCCACAGCAGAACAGATTCTTGTGTGGGTTTGGAGAAGACACTCACAGATATGGAAAGTTAAATGACTGTTTAATTGAATTTAAACTAAACTACTTAAAAACATAAACACTTCAAATAAAAATAGCATTATGAGAACAATCTATCATGGGAGAATCCAGCTTTGACAAAAATGTACTTGATGTGTATTTGACCCCTGACCCATCTGTTAACATGGAGGAGGCGGGCTTAATGACCTATACTGCAGCCAGTAGGCAGAGGGAGCTCTTAATACTTTGTCTTCACTCCCAGGCGGCTGTTGATACTTCCAGCTCGATACACAGTCTGTGAGGGGTCCTGCACATAATGAATGCACACATTTTTAACTGCAAGCAAAGCATGGCAAATTATGTGAGAGGACTTCTAGCTACACTAAAGGCTGAAAATGAATCTATACCAGACTTCAAACGTTTCATGAAACAGTATCTCTTTTAAAGTTTCTCGTTAGTTTTTTCAGCTGGTGTTCACACACTGAACTGCTAATCTGTACTTTTTGCAGACAATGTTTGAGATAAATTCCAAAAAAATATAGAAATGTGTTAGCAAAGACGGTGACTGACAGTGTGATAAGTGTAAATGGTAAATGGACTTGAGCTTGAATAGTGCATTTTTAGTCTTCTGATTACTCAAAGCGCTTTTACATGGCATGTTACACCTACACATTCAGGTGGCTGCTACAGGTGTATGTGTATGTTGATATATGTTGGAGTATATGGTGAGAGGTGCAGGGGAGGGGGGGCTTTGGAAATATTAAAACTGTGGGGATCGCCGGTCAATGGGTTTAGACCAAGTGATTAAGATTTGTAGAATTGTAATGATGACAGGCACAAAGCTAACTGATTTAAGGAAAGGAAAGGGAATGTTTTTGCATTGACATATTTGTTTGTTGGAATAAACTTGGTTGCATCATGCTAGGGCAAACTTCAGGCCTTGTGCTGTAGTGCATTTTCCAAAACATTCGTTAACATACATATTTTATCTCTTGCATAGAAGCCACAAGAGAAACATGATCAATATTGTATACAGCGTTGCAGTGGCGCTGTGTACACAGTAACTCCATGCATGATTTAACACATGAGCCATGTTTGCCTGCATGTTTGCTATTCATAGCGAGCACGTCTTGCATGGACATTAAAGATTCATTTTATAACACATAGTTCAATCTACGATGGTTTGAACATTACCCTCAACATGGCCTCTTTTTTGTTCCTGCTACTATAAACAGTGCGCGTTAGCATAAACATGGAGTCCATGTTCAGCAGCGTGAATGTGTACAGTAAGTGGAAGTGTCCTACTTGTTCAGTCACACTCACATTTAACACTAATTCAAAGGTCCCTCAGTGGAATAAATAGACTCATGATGTGGATATATTCAGGCTAAAGGAGCGTATTACTTGCTTTGTTGTGTCATGGGTTTGTTGACTGGTATTTGATCGCTAACATTTTCGACAAGTGGTCGAAGCGCAGCTCATTCATGCTGGTGAGTGCACAAACAGTGGTGAGCCTGAAAGGCACGGTTCAAAGCTTTAAGAGACTTCACAAGCTCAAATGGAAGCAGGCAGAGGGACTACAAAATGTTTTTGAGGCAATGGGAATAATGAGAAACTCCTGCCAGTACAGTCCTTCTACCTCGGAGAGACGTCTTGATTTTTTTTTCTTGAATTTTTTCTTTCCCTTTCTTTTTTCTTTGCTAAGCACTCGGGGCAGCAGAGTGGTGTCATGTGTGAGGGTGGAATCATTCTAAAAGAAGAGTTGAAGCCCTGTGGGTTGGTGTTTTCAGACTCTCCAGTTGTGCTAAAAAAAATAAAATAAAAAAAAAAAAAAAAAAGCCTTTCATGAGGACGTTACTCTGTGTTTCTCCTTAGGATGTGAACAGATCAAAAGATGATATTTACAGGCAAAAGGTTTCACTCGGTTTTAATGTAGAACCCAAAAAAGCTGTGAATAAGATTAGCCAAATAACATTTAAAAAATGATACATGTGTTTGTTTGACTGTGAAGTGTTTTATGTTTAAGGGACTAAGCATCTTAAAAACATCGGACTAAACTGATGAGATGTTGAAAAAAAGTTATGCCACAACATATGGTATGGTGGTATTTATGTAGACAACTAATGCATGATGGGAAATAATCCCAAAAGGATCTGTATAGTCTTGCAGTTAGTGACCCTGCAGGATCTCCCATTCCTTTGTACGATCGTATGCCTTCCATACGCGAGAAGACTTTGAAAAAACTCTGAAACGTTTGACATCTGAAGACAGTGTGTCAGCAACTCACAGAGATTTTAGTCTCAGGCTAAGATTTTGCAAAGACCGGGGATCCTACAGGGTCGCTCACTGCAAGACAACCACGAGATTTCCTTTTAGGATTATTTCCCACCATGCAGAAAATCGAAAATGAGGAGTAACTGGTGGAGTTGTGGTGAAAGCAGGAATGCCTCTTTGACATGTCCTCCCCTTTGTACCGCGATAGAGTGGAGAAGGAAAAAGCTTTGAATCTGGACTGCAGTACCCCATTTTAACACTAGGTGTAAGACTTACATATTGCTCCTTTAAATAATCTACTCCATTCTGGTTTTATAAAAAAAAAGAGAGACCACAATTCAAATCAGCTGAATTGAAGGGCCAGGGCTTCAGCTGGGGGGGGGAAGGTAAGGTAAGGATGGCAGCACATCACTGAGCATTATAAGTAATTTAGTGGAAACATGGCTGGAGGTTGCGGGTACAAACTTAGGTGATTCAATTTGAACATTCATTTCCATTTCAAGCTATTGTAAAACACAATTAAAACTCCATTTAACACAGAGTCAGCCCGCGGTTAATTATGTATTTACAAACCTCGTATTATCTGGTCAGAAGAGTAGATAGCCAGCATAATGCGATAAAGTATCAAGTTCACATTCAGTTCATATGGAAAAGAGCTAGCTTAACGTGCATCATTAACTTTTATTTGACTAGTTTGCGGACCCGGTTTCAGTCACAGTGCCGAGGGACACTGTGCATTAGCAACACATGGCCTTACACAAACACAGAGGGTTAAGAGTTCAAAGTTGGAAACAGTAAAGTGGATTTAATTTCTTAAACATGTCCTGCAGGGCTAATGGCTAAAGTATCTGGTTTTATAGGAAGATCTGCCCCTAAAACAAGAATAAAGGTTTTTTCGTTCATCTGCTATATCTTCATTCCCCTTTGAATATGCTTCTTTCATCATGCATTGCATTGCATCAGGTAAATAACAGGATCAAGTTCATGTATAGAAAGGCTAAGTGCGCCGCTTGTTGCTCCACTGCATCCTGTTTAAGCTCCGCATTAGCATTAAGAGCGTGCATATAAGGACCATCACAAAGTGTAGACATGGAAGGAAATGGGCCTCGGCTATGAAAACCAAGAGGTTACAAGTTCAAATCCTCGAGTGAACGAGTGATTGAGTCGCTCTGTTTATACGTTCAGAGAGAAAGAGAGAGATGTATGGATACGTTGATAGGCTGGAAGCTGGAGTCGCCCCGGGGGGCTACCGGTGCTGCATGACTGGCTCTTTTCAGCCTCGGCCCCACACAAAGAGGTGCAGTGAACGGGGGGAAATAACAAGAGGTTAGTTAGTTAACTGGGGTCAGGAGGTTAGAGGTGATGAGGCTTTCAAGTGTGTGTGTGTGTGTGTGTGTGTGTGTGTGTGTGTGTGTGTGTGTAGGTGAGTTATGTAAAGTCTCTGTCTCTGAATGTGTCTATCCTGCATGTGTGTGTGTTGGTGAGTGAGCCATAAAGAAGATGTTCTGTATGATGAAAGGGCCTCTGTGCAGGTGGACGCTGGGGTCAGGAGTTGAAATGTTGTTGGGGGGGGGGGGGGGGGGGGGCTAGTGGAGAAAATTCACTGCATGACTGGATCTGTTTGCAGTAGGCCGCCCTGTCACAGAGCTGATGTATGGCTTTTAAGTGTTCCAGGCTTGTAAGCTCAGAGGTAATGGACTACAGCTGAGTGAGTCCATACTATTGTTCTCCCCGACGGCTTGGCATGTGGAAATGGTACGCTTGTAGATGGTGGGGAGTTCTGACCTAGTTGTAATGAGTCAATCAAACATCCGTGTGCATTTGGATGCTGTGAACTTTTGGACAGCTTAAAAAAAAAAAAGAAGTAGAGAGAAACGTGAGCGGATCTCTAGAAATGTTCAGGAGTACATTTGTGAACACGGCTTGAGAGATGCATTAGTAATAGGCGCAGCTGCCCTTTTTTTTGGGCGGTTTGCAAGTCATGACATCCCCCTGAACTCAGCAGTTTCTGCTACTTTAAACCAGCACAGTGTGTTATATATTAACACATAATGGGGAGTTACATTTACACGCAAGAAAGGCAGAAAGGATTGCAACAAGACCAAAGTTGGACAAACCCTTTAAAAGGGGACAGACTTTAACTTAAAGGGGACATATTATGAAAAATCCACTTCTTCAGTGTTTTTGAACATATATTTGGGTAACCTGAGAGTCTACAGACCCACAATATGTGAAATGAACGCATCCAGTCCTTTGTTTGTGGTCTGCACAAGTCTTACAACACAGAGAAAAATGCTTCGTTTTCAAATTTGCTCTCCTTGTGATGTCACAGTGGGATTATGGTAAAAAAAAGAAAACCCCTCCCCTCCCCTGGTATCTCCACCCATGGACTCCACCCCCAGCCTAGAGCAAAACTTAAAGCAGATCCGCCATTTTTATTCTCTCTACAGAGGAGTGATGTCTACGGGGAAAACTCAGGGGGGGTCATTACATTTAAAGAGACACACACACCAAAACGGAGCGTTCTGAGAGAGCTGGTTTATACAGGGTCACAAACCTCCTCTGGTGCTTGATTCATGTTATATCTTGACCAAAGCACAGCACAGATGTTTCATTTAGACCACAGGGGGACTGTTTGAAAAGGTGGAAAAGGGGGATAATATGTTCTCTTTAAAAAGATCTACTCATAAGGATGTTTCAAACTGTAATGTGGGTTTGAATACTTTTTTATAAAGAGAACAAAGTCTGACTCTGTTGTACCAGGTGTCTCACAGGCCACAGTACGATGTCAGACTGAAGTGATACAGTGACTTGTTTTTTTAAGCTCCGGTCTGGGGTCACTTTAACAAGATATACTTTAATCCTTCCTCCTCCTCTGCCATGTTCTCTAACATACAGCAAAAGATGAATACAAGATAAATCAAAAGGCCTTCAAACTGCACAGCAAACATCACGTCTTCATCATTTTCTGCCCGTCTGTGTGCATGAGTCGTGCCTTAATGTTGTGAGTGGGACGAGCTAACAGAACAAAAAATGCAAGAGAAGAAGAAAGAGTAGGTGGATGAAAAGAAGGAATGAAAGGAGGCAGAGGTAGCCAACAAAAGAAAATGAAGAGTGAGACTGTATGTGATCTTGAGTCCTTGAAGATGCTCTTTTTTCCTTCTTCTCTGTCACTCTCGTCTCCTGTCCTTGATCTCTGTGCTCGACATTCAGGTATGTTGTGAGACCTTTTTTTTTTTCTTCTCTGTTCAAAAGGCTTCGCTAAATAATGGGGACAAAATCCCTAAGTGAGCTATGTCCTTCATTATTTTTGTTTCATAACCTTGATTATTAGAGGCTGTTAGGCTGGAAATTACACAATGTTTTCAAACACAGAACATTTTAATGTCTGCACAGGAAATCCATTCAACAACACGCCGAAACAAATTGAGTGAAAAAAAAAAAAAAAAAAAAAAAGGCTTACCACTGGTTGAGATAAAAAAAAAAGTAAAACAGGATTTAAGAGAGAAAAACAAAACTTGAGAAAAAGTTGCTTTTATCAGTGATGATTATCTACGAAGGATATGTCAAGAAATGTCAGTGAGCGTGATCAGAGGTGAACATTGTTGTGACGAGAAGAACAAGAGCTCAGAGAAAATCTAGTTTACTTTAACTGCAGTTTAATTTCATAAATCAGTAATGTGTAAATCAGTGTACTTCTTGTGATGAAAGATAAAACAGAAAACTCAAAGTACTTGGTCTTTTTCGATTCTCTGATTTTTTTTTTTTTAATTTCCAAAATCCAAAACAAAAAACGCCAACCAGAATTTACATTTTTAGACACTTCAAATCCATTATTACCCCTTTACCTTTTCTGAAGATTATTTCCTTTTTTAATATAGATGGAAATGGAAATAACAGGAGCAAAATGTACTGTTTCATACTGAAACATTAAGAAGTGACACAAAATACAGCAACCGGTATTCCCAGGATAAAGAAGCCCTTGTCTAGTCTTCTGACTACTCAAAGCGCTTTTACACCGCAGGTCACACACTGATGGCAGAGGTTGCTTTGTAAAGTGACCATCAGAAGTAACTAATCCATTCATACACACTCATACGCCACCAATGAAGCAGCGAGACCAACTTGGGGTTAAGTGTCTTGCCCAAGCACACATCGGACATGTTGCTGCAGGAGCTGGGGATCGAACCCCCAGCTGAATTATCCACCCAGATTCCACCAGGACCTCTATCGCCCAATCATCCTGCTGCTGTCATATTTTAAAAATCATTCTCCTCTCTTTTGCCGTCAGTTTCTCGTTTTACTTTGGGATCCTCCTCCAATCCATCTCACCAGTGACCAGGTCCAGCTCCTAAGAAGTCCATTCAGATCCTGCATACTTCTATCATCATCACCACCTGAGTGTCTAGACTCCATCAGGTGGGTATCTTATCCTGCTGTCAGCCTCACTACCGCTCCAACATGAAGATATCTTGATGGAGTCTAATCCCCAAAGATATTGCACATTTTCTTTTTTTCAGAGCTTGTGAATTTAATTATTGTTCACTCGTAAAAATGCCTCTCTTGAATGAAATATATAATTCAGTGTAGGCTGGTGTATTATTGTCCAAAGGGGGTTGAACTTTCTCCCAGATGGACCAGGATATAAAATTTAGTTAGCTTGATGCTAACAATTAATGAAAAATAGCCATGAAAGGCAATCAGAACTAGCATCGCAGAGATTTTTTATTTGACTGATCATTCTAATGTTTTGATTTCTTATTCAGTCTGACTGACCTCTAATCAGTTCGTCTAATATTGTTTGTGTTTTTTTTTTCTCATGTGTATGGGCTGCTCCACACTACTTTCCCCGAGAGGGATTAATAAAGTTATTTGAATTAAAATATGGAACATTTTACGTAACTTTTTTTCTTTCCCTCTCTATAGTCCGTAACACAACAATTGTGTCATTGGTCAGAAGTGGGTGTGGCCTGTGGGCTGATTTGATTCAGCCAAAATGATCAGCAAATGAAGGGGGCGTGTCATGAGGGGGCGTGTCATGACACCTGTCACTCATTTACACCATGGAGGTGAATGGAAGAAGATGCTACAGTTCTTGGCATGACAACAAAAAAAGAGCCCATTTTGAGAAATCCAGTTTTTCTTCTCACTAGTCGGTTCGGTTCCATCTGCTGTGAGTTACTTGAAGAATAATGTTGTCATCTTTATTGTATAAGAAAGAAAGCCCTATGCTTGCCATTTTAAATCAGCTGTCTCTGGATATATTGGTACCGAGCCTGTGGGACATTAGAAGAGAAAGGACATTATCCTCTATAGAGAGAGAGAGTGTCTGCAAACTCCTGCAAAAGTTTCCTGAGCTGAGCAGCGCAGATCCCCCTGATTAGCATCAAAGTTTACTTCAGTTCACCACATTGAAATCTGGTACCGAAATACGATAACCTCTATTATGCATGTTCAACAGCAAAAGTACATTAAAGTTAAGGCGATAAGAATAATACTACAGGCGATACAGAGTCCAGGGATCCTTGGGATTTTGTAGAATTGATAACACAGTTTGTTGGAGCCGGAGAGTGTCCACAACAAGTACGACTGAAGGGTAAGCTGGGTCCGCTGAGCCTAAAGCTTGGGGTTTGTCTACAGTGGCTAACAAGGACAACGATGCTGCAAAGGCCCAAACGATTTCCAGTAGAACTAGAATGCTCTTTTGACCTGACTCTGCAGGGGGTGGGTTTTGTCAAATGTCAGCTAGCGTTCCCGCTGCTTCTGGGCGGGGGGGTTTTTGGATCCCGCACAAGGGCACTACTACAGAGACGATACAGGAGGTCCAGTCAGATCGTCCTTGACTTGAGTTGATGCTTTTGCCACTCTCGTACATCCAGCTATAATCACTGCAGTGTGGTAAAATATACAGTAGATGTTCAAGGAAGAACTGATGGTGTTAGGCTATTTCCAGTTGAGGCTGTGATATCACATCCAAAGCAGCACGTTGTGAACTTAAAGAGTGGGGATGATGGGAATGAGGAAGTCATTATATGTGGAAAAAGAAAGGAAAGACAGCTGTGATGTTGGGGGAGAAAAAAGGAAGAAATATGGAGTAAGGTTTCGCCCTGTTAAGTTAAACACCATTGTCACAGTTTGTTTTTCCTGACCCTGTATAGTTCTGGCCTCTTTCTTGTTCCATCCTCCCTCCCTCACTCACTCCCCCTCCCTCCCATTTCTAGCTTCTGCCAGTACAAAGACAAAAACCCACAGCATCAAATGAGGCATGCACACTTAACACACAGCCTCACACACACACACACACACACACACACACACACACACACACACAGTGAGAGACGGTGGCAGAATCAGCATGTGATTTGGACTGGTGTGATTAATGGCGCTCCGTGCACCAGTGAGCAGATGAACCAGAAAACAGCACAACACAAACATTATCATAACCTGAAAGACCTAATTATTGCAGTGCACATCTGACAGATGTGTGCATATGTGTGTGTGTGTTTGTGTGTGTGTGTGTGTGTGTTGGGAGAGGAAAGATTTATGACCCTGCAGTGGAATGTTTTTCCACGTTCCCTCCATCCCCTTTTTGTGTCTTTCACCATTCGAGTGTAAATTAGGAATATGATAATGGGCCATATTATATATTATAATGAGTGCACGGCCTGTGTGTGCATACATGGTTTAGTGTGTAAGTAAAGTGTGTGTCAGTTGTCCGTGACCATCTGAAGAAGGAGGTCTCTGAAAAACATGACTCTGAACAGAAGGACAACAGCAGCACCTCAACCTGCTGTATGCTAATGTAGCATTCTAGCTACTAGAGAACCACACACTACATACACCCTGAGCATTTACATACAGGAGACACAGTCCTCATTACAGATCTGGTATAGCTCCTACAGTTCACGAGGAGTCCAGTTCAACTTGAGTACTGTTTTTCAGGACTCAGGACTCGACTCAGACTCTTGCACGATGACTCATGTACTATTCAGTATGGAGTTTCAGTATACTGAACTTTCATGGTCATTCAGTATGCATGTTTTGGGTCCACCTCAGTATACTGAACATTTCAGTATGGATACTAACTTCCTGGTTTTATGCAGTATGGATCGGAATGCGTGCTTTCAGGAAATGAATTGTATTTTACCACCCACAATGCAGTGCGAAATTAAACGTAAATCGTCACGTCACGTCCGCCTCCAAATCAAAACAAACGAGCGTGGATTAATTTAATCAATTTTTAATGTAGAGTTAAAGTCCCGACTGAAATCACTACTTTTAATTGACAACAGAAAATATAACAAATATCTGCATTATTATAAAACCTTTCTCCCTCTATTTAAACAATGATTTCACTATTTAAATGTGTCTTTATTGGTTTATTTTATATTCTGTATGTTACTGTCTTTCATTTGTACTTTCCTTTATGTACTGTATGTTATTTAGTTATTTAATCTTTTACTTGATTTACATTGTGATATTGTTTTTTGTTTACCTGACTGTATATGTGCATCACTCTTCTTGAATAAAGCTAAAAAATTATTTAATAAAAAACAGGTGGATGCGGCCGGTTCGGGAAACGTAAATGACGCCACTTACTTACTGAATGAATCAGACGAAGTAGGAACAAATATCTGCCTACTGAATAGTAGGTACTAAACAGTATACAGCACGGATAGTAGGTACTGCCTACTGACAGATTGAGTACTTGGCAATTTGGATACAGCCTCAGTCTTGGACTTGAGTATTTACCGCTTTTGGACTTGGAAGATGGAGAGGAGGATGCAGACTTATTGAAGACTGTGTTTGTTTGGGTTTTGCCCTCGTTTAACGACTTCTATAAAAGGTATAATACGTAGAAATGTATGACAAAGTTTACATTCAAATATCTAAATTAATAAAAAATTGACCAAGCCTTTGTTATATATAGATTTTTGTTGAGTAATTACCTCAATTATTTCCAACAGTTTTCAAAGCCAGATAAATCCGTAATGTTATAGTTGAAACGAGACGTGTCTTGTCGCGGCAGCCGCCATGATTAGCCGCCATGACAGACATGAATGTTGATCGTTGCCAAGTAAACACCGGATGTAACGTCAAAGACCGCTGCGTAAGGAAGCGGGAGCTGCTACTGAAAGCTGCCGTACTGTAGCTGTATGAGCTGCTGTGATAAAAAACATCATGTACATTATACTTGGAAACGTTGTCTGTAAATATACTCTCTTCCTCAGGTCTGTTTCGTCCGTTCGTATTGACCATGGTAAACTCGGAGCTCGTTTTCACCGGGGGTCGGGAGGATGATCACTCCCATGATTCCCCGCTAGCCTCATCGTCATCTTTTCTTATTGTTTTGATTGAGAGCCCCCAGGCAGCAGATATCACATACTCAGATCGTGAGTGTTAGAGGCGCTTCACCCCGACTCTTGTGTGGTTGGTAAATGAGTTTAGCTTTGCTTTCTACTCAACATTATAACACCTCAACAAGAACCGTACAGCTTCATTACATCAGAGAGCCTTCAAATATGAGTGAATAAATCAAACGTCCCTCTCAGCTCACAGCACAAACAGCAACAGTGATATAAAAAAAGTGAATGAACTGAATGACATTTGAATTCTAGGAATCAGCCTTCACTTTGCATTCATGGAAACTATTTTTCTACAGAGTGGAAAAACTTTCTGTTGTAGCTCAGCGGTCATGTTATATTCATATTGTAAGATCTGGTAAATGACCACGAGGGGAGAAGAAGACACACCAGATCATTTTCATATTCAGACATGTACTGTAAAAATCCTGAATAATGTCACAGGAGTCTTGAAGCCAGTGTCCTGTGGGAAGATGGGGATATTTCCAATTTGTCACCAATTTCAAGTCAGCTTTTTTCCCCCTCTGCTCCCCTCACGCTGTCAGAGTAATGGATGACATCGGATAAAGAAATGTACTGGATCAACGTCAAGAGCTTCACAGGTTATGTTTGCCCGTTCCTTGCTTCTTCTCGCCTTCCTGCCTTTTATACGCTCTCTGTCATTCTCACACCATTTCTCTAACTAAATCCGCCCTCGGGCCCACCGGACACCGGAGCAGAACAGAGGGGAGGAGATGGGGTGGGAGGCAGCGACGAGGGAGACATAGACGAAGAGGGCCGATTTACAGAGAGGAGGAATGAAGGAAAGATGAATGAGTAAGAGAGGAGGAGACAGATATTGAGAGTTTGGAATCACAAAGCAGAGAGGTGGAATAAGAGGATGAGAAATGCGTCGACAAGGAGAATGGGACAGCGATCAGAAAAGTTGCATTGTGGGGGGAAACCTCACTGTTGGGTAAAGTTGATTATTGAGGGAAAATGTGAGGAAACAAATTCGTAAATTCTCTATTTATAGTCGGTTTTTAAAAGTTTTTTCCACACACCGTACATGAAGAAAAGAGAGAAGAACTGCTCTAAAAAGTCTGTGAAATGTCACTTTTCATTGAGTCTTTAACAATAAGGAGTAGCTTTTAATTCACATGAGCAGCCTCAGAATAGATACACAAGCGACGAGGGAAATAAAAAGAGATCGAGCGGAGTATTTTTTTTTTTCATTTTCCAAAAACAATGACATTTCTCAGTTTCAACATTTGACAAGTCATGAACAAAAAAGCTAAACACACAGCTCTTTCATGAACACTTATGCACTTAAAGGTTTTATATTTGATTTTTCACAAATATAATATAAATCAAGTATATCCTCTGAAAATAACTCTGTGAGTCATGACTGTCTACAATGGGTGTAACACCCGAGTCCCACTGTCTGTGATGTTTTCAGAGTTTTCAGAGTCCTATCTTCACTTTGTTTACATCGTCGGGACAGCCGGCTGACTCCTCCCCTCGTGTATAAAAGTTGTTTAATTGAGGGACTAGAGAAAAGAAGAATAACATATTGTACTCACTGCTTAACTGTGTTTCTAGATCACGCTCATTTCAGGTAAATTTACATGCAGTGTGAAGATACGAGCATAATAAAGATCGCTAGCATTAGCATGCTAACACAACAATGCAGCGCGAGTTGTTTTGGTTTCATGCTGGTGCTCAAGGGCGACATCTGCTGGATCAAAAAATCGCATATAAAGCCTTTAATGGTATTTGATGACGACAACGACAACAATAATGACGACAACCACGAGGACAACGATGACGACACAACGGCGAAAACGACAAGACGACAGCTATGTTTGATAATGACGTTATTTAAGATGGTTTTGATGAACCGCGGTCGATGTCGTGCTTTGCCTCTGTGCACTTCCTGTCAGCACCTGTGTGACCAATCAGACCTCAAGCTGTTCGTTTGCACTTCCTGATGTTGTTTCCTCCTCTCTAGATCCTTGCATGTTCTAACTCTGATGTACGTCGCTTTGGATAAAAGGGTCTGCAACATGATTTGTAGAATTGTAGTCGTCTTTGTGCTAATTTCAATCAAACATGGGATTTCAATGTTTTGCTAATCCTCACATTCTGTTTTTTATTCACCTCTTTACACAATGTCCTGATGTTTGAGGAAATGGAGTTGTCGAAGCAAGTTTGCAGCACAAGAAATCTGACTTCAGAGTAAAAAAGTGAAAATCACATCCTCATTTAAAACCTGTAAGAGCACAGACGAGCAGTCTCCTCAGTTCAGTCATGAAATGTAGTGTTTACTGTAATTCAAAGAGCGCTCATATCCGCTCTTCTTCTTTGAATGCAGACAGTAATGAGAAGTTAAAGGAACAAAGCTTTACTGAGAATTTAAAAGGAAGCTCACGCAGTGGAAAAGAAAAAACACAAATATATGAGGCGAGTTAAAAACTGTTATCTGTAATCACTTTAACACAACAAACCATGTAGAAATGTAGGATCCTTCCTCAGTGAACTTAAGATCACACACATCAAAGCCAGTGTTTATTGAGACCCCTCCCTGCCTGCATACCTTGTTAGGGTTTTTTTTTTCTTTCAGTATACTAGACCCCAAGGGTTTCCACACACGTTTGATGTCGAGGATGAGATGGAAAAATGAGTTTCTGTTTAACAAACAGCCCGCAATGAGGAAGTGTTTACCGAAACAAAAGAGGACAAACATGAAACAAGACACAGTTTCAACCAGGTAGAGCAGGGACGCAGGCCCAAGAACCAAATCCACTGTGCATGGATTTAGGATCCTTAGAAGGCTTTTATTTTGAAATTTTTTATCCTTGTGTTTCTCTCCTTCCCATGTATTTTTCTGTTGATAATTCTGAGTTTAGATTTCAGTGTTTCCTGTTTTATTTTGTAGTTCTTGCCCCGGTGTATCATGTCTCAGTGTTTCTTCCGTTCTGTCAGTTCACGCCTCTGACTTTCCATTGTTTTCCTCATAGCTACTTAATTGAGTTGGATTTTGGACTTTCTAAAGTATTCTTCTGTTTTTGCCTTTTTTTTGGTCTAAATCTTTTTGGTTTTCAGCACGTGTGTCCTCCTCTTTGTTTTTTTTTTTCAACTTTGTGACACAAACATATTTTTGATGAATTATATGGATGCACGATTTTCAGCTGCGACTGTTGAAGACGCCTCAGCTGTTGTGTTAGTGTTTTCTTTCTGAGTTTCACTATAAAAGTCGTCCATGCATGTACAACATCGAGTCATTTCAAGGTTGCCAAAACTTTAGAACAGCACTATGACGACTGTCCGCATGTTTGAAACACCATTATTCCACATTTAAAAATATTGTTAGGCTTTTATTTTAAAATGTTGTACTGCCCTACGCTGAGAGTACTTTACTTGCAGTTTGAATTCAACCCTGCCTTTCATTTGAAATAAATTAAAGACCCTCTGAAAGATCGAAGGTTACGAGATTAAAGGGATACTTCACCCATTTGCATTAATCTTTGTATCATTAGAAACCTGGTAGTATTTTTGAATGGTTGTTCATCCCGCCCTCATTTTCCCCTGAGATGGGAAATCTTTGTATTTCTAAGTCTGAAAAGGAGCTTCCAGTGACACAAAAATGACGATTTTTGCGTTACTGGAAGCTGTTGTGTTTAGCGGGGTGAAACTACAACGCTAGTTCCTACTGCTATACTGTATGTTTTGTAGAAACTGTAACGATCAAATTTCCCTCTGGGATTGATAAAGTATTTCTGATTCTGTGGGAGTGGCCTGCAGTGCTGTGCATTCTGGGATTTGGTGTCTTTCATTAACATGAGCCAAAAAGACACTTTCTGCCTTTTCACGGCCAAGAAGGCACCAACTTCAAAATGTATTTCACATTTCTACATATATGACCCAATGTCAATACAGATTCAGTATCCCTTTAACTTAACCACCCCAATATCGATATCAGTATCGGCTCCTAAAATCTCATATCGGTCGGGCTCTTAATGTTAGTGCATTAATTTCAGACCTTAGTTAATGAACTTTAAGTAGTTAATGCTGACAGCCCTATAGTGTTAATGTTTGTGTGTATTACACCACATAAGGTGTCATCAGTGGAAACAGAGAGAGAGAGACGGTTCAGCATTATTGGAGGGGGGCATGTATCAGTACAGGGTCACATATGTTACATGTGTGTGTGTGTGTGTACATGAGTGTGTATGTGTGCGTGAGTTGCATGTGATGAGCTCAAGGTGACCACGGTTACTGAGCTGAAAAGCTGACTGCCCCGTTTAGCCGGCTAAACTGGCAGAGCTAAGAGTGTCTCCCGCTCCCAGTCTTTGGCTGCTGTCTTCACAGGATTAGATTACAGGCCACATAAATATCCCAGTGAAGTGCGGTGTAATGCCGTCAACAATTGCTGAGCGCACTGCCAACATTATCAGCCAGGAAGCCAGAAAGACAGAGACGGGCGAAAGAGGCAGCATACAGGAAGAGGAGGGGGAGGGGAGGGGGCGAGGAATCAAATCAAAAAGGTGACAGAAAAGAGAGAGGGAGTAAATTAAAGAAAAGTGTGGAGGGAAAGAAGGTGACGGGGAGGAAGGGGATGGAGAGGTGAAAATAAGAGATTGGGGAGGCCGGTGAGAAAAAATAGCATGAGTAGGCGACGGGGTTAGAGTAATAAAAAGAAAAAAGGTGAGAGACGGAGGAGAGAAAAGGATGATGGGATGGCGAGCGAGCTAGGCAGCGGAGAGGCGGCAGTAATTTCCATATGCTAATTAAACTTCTGTTTGGGTCATTCGCTCTTCATGTCAGGGGGGCTCCCTTCACACCTTCCGTCTGTCCTCGCTCACTTCTCCCTTTTCTGTTCATTTTGCGGTGCATCGTTCATTTTTTTCACCCTCCCCTTCTTTCTCATGTTTTACATTCAGACGAGCGCTTTATTCTGCTTGTTTTTTGAAGACAAATCCCTCTCCGTCACCCCTCACCTCAGTCGTCCTCCTATAATCATACATCGACCCGCCGCGCACCCTCGTTCTAACGCCGCCCTTCCATATGATCGACCGGAAAAAACTTCCTCACCCGCTCGTCAATTTTTCTGTTTTATCCCCTCTTGCCCTTTTGTTCCTTTTATTTCTCCTCTCGTCCTTTTCGAATCTCATCCCCATATTTCTAAATCTCTCCCTGTAATGATGTCAAATCTACTCCCAACAACCTTCACCTTCTCCTCACATCCTCACATCCTCACATCCTCGTCATCATCAAACTAAGCTACCTTCTGTCTTTTCTCCTCGCCTTGTGTCCAGGATGTTTTTTTCTTCATCCCTCAAGTATAAATCCATTTGCTACTTTATTCTGTCTTCCAAAACCTTTGTTCCCCGTGTCCTCACCTCCCCTTTCTTTTTCATCACCTTAATGGATTCCATCTATTTACTCCTAATTTCTGTTCCTGTATATTTTCCGCCTCCTTTCCACTTCCTACCCAAAAAAAAACAACCAAGAAAAAACCCTTCATTTTATTTCTCCGGTCTGCTTTTTCTCTCAATTATTGCCCAATGTGCCCACTTTTTTTTTTTTTCCTGCTACACAGCTATGTTCCCAGAGTTGCTTTTGGCTGCTTTTTGAGTTTCTTTATCCTCTTTTTATCCTCATCTTCACTCTCCTCATCTTTGCCAGGCCTCAGAGTCCAAAAAGCCAGAGCTCAGCCAAGGAACCAGGATGCCAAAATATCTAATGCACTGGGCCTGAATGCAATCGCTCACAGTGGTACACACACACACACACACACACACACATAAACACACACACACATAAACACACACACACACACACACACACACATAAACACACACACACACACACACACACACATCACTTCAAACATGCATGGGTACAAATAAACGCCAAACAGAGAAGTGTGCACACAAACACTGACAGGATTTTTGTGCATGTGAACACACACACACACACACACACACACACACACACACACACACACACACACACACACACATACACACACACACACACACACACACACACACACACACACACACACACACACCGTTAGCCTCCATGACCCGTTGCTGGTTTGTGAGCCATCTGTTCATTTATTTCAGAGAACAAACACACCTGACAGTGCTGAGGAGCCGCTAAGTCCATTTCACTGTTCACTGAACAGCACAATTGAGTCGACTAGATGGAGGGATAAGCTGGAACAAAAACTTGACGCACCCTGGGTGGGGGTGTTTGGAGATCGAGAACCACTGTTCCTGTCCGAAGCCATTTCTCTGAGAATCAGAAAAGTGTATCTCTCAGTCGCTGTCGCCTAATAAGATTCAATACTGTGCACGCTGAGCGGCCACAGGTAATGGGAATCTGGCTTTGGTGAGGCTCAGTATGAGGGACATGAAGTCCGCTCATATCACACTGTGGGATACGTGGGATACTGTATACATGTTCTGCTTCAACAGGAAATGTTTAAGGTAATATTAACAACATGATGAAACAGAAAATTAACACTGTATGGACCATAGAGTGTATAAAAGATGGATGAAACACAGCTGCCTTCAAGTGAAGCCAAAAGATTTAGCGCTCTCCCTCCTGATGGCCTTCAGTTTAGGTCTTAAGCCCCGCCTCCTCCATGTTAACAGATGGGACATTAGTCAAACTTTACAACTGAAACACACTTCAGATAAATGTTCCTCAATCCCAGACTCTGTTGTGATGATTATGTCTGCGTGTTCATTTTTCTTAGATCTTTAGTTTAACTTTAGGACTCTCCGTTATATTTGCCTCTAGACACCAGAGGGGGAAGCTGGGAAGCAGTCTGTCTCACCCCAGGGCGGTGGCCAAGCTCACCTGAGCCTCTAAGTGAAACATTATGAAGTTGAAGGAAGCGGCATCCTGACTATGTGAACACAGACCTGAGAACAACAAATAGGTGTCTGGGACATCTGGGAGATGTGTAGCTCAAAAAAACGCCTTATTTATCTGATACTGGCGTCAGGAAAATCGCTCAATTTAGCCTTTGCCTGAAACGATTCATTTCAGCTGCTGTCCCTCTAAGGCCCCCCCTCCCCACATGCCCACTTTCCTCAGATTAACCAGCTCTTTTTATAGTAGCAGGTAAATCTGAGGGTGGGCGCCATGTTTTTTGAAAGATCTGACGGGGTGGGCGTGTCCTACAACTTTGCTCTAATACGTCAGCAGAACCTGACTTCAGATTCTGGCCTATCCTGGTGAAGTTCTTGAAACGTCTCGTTCAGAGCAGCAGGAAACCACGTGCAGGGATTACGCCAACAACTGTGTGTTTTGTGTTTTTAAAAACGTTGCAGAGGTTTAGTATGTACATCCGACATCGTAACATTATATGTATGTATTTAAATACGGATCAGCATAATAGATCTCCCTTAACAAGTTAATTGCTGTTTAGTAGCTAAAAGGTTTTTTGGACGCCTCACAACGTCTCCATTCACCTCCCTGTGAGGTCTGCGCCGTATGAAGGTGTACTGTAATGTTCCTGGACTGGAAAATCATCATCAATAAGCCATTCTTCAAAATGCATTTGGATTTTTTTTTTTATTAATAGACAATTAACACGTTCAAATATAACCCTATCATCTTACACTGCATAGTTCAGCACTACCTCTATATGTCATAATAAGTTCCCTCTGTCTTTATATTCTCTGGAGGTTTCTCAGTCTGGCTCGGTGCTGCAGCAGCACAGCTAGATTTTCTTATCAAATTAACTTCTGTGCAGCACGAGGTGCAAAATGGGACGGGTGCAAAGTGAGATTTCTATATTGGTGTTTGTGAATCAGACCTGACACATGAGCTTTATTAAAAAGTACGTGTTCTTACCTGAGGAGGATTTCAGCAGGAGAGGGGGGGGGCACACAACGGAGGGAAGCAGGAGCCAGAGGAAGAGGAAGAGAGAAAAAGAAAAAAACACAGGGAAGCATTTTGTTAGCTTATTAAGTTCTGCACTCAAAACTCACAGAATAAAGAAATCACAGTTGTTGGACTAGACTTTTAATTCCACTTTAGGACGTTTCCCATCGCCATAGCGACAGTTAAATAATTCAAAGTGGAGAGCACTGATTCAACAAGGTAACTCAATAAAAGCGGATTTCATGCCGCTGCATCTCAGCAGGCATTACCACGTCAGGATTTACTGAACACTGCTGGAAACAACGGAGCAATAAATGTGTGTGTGTGTGGGGGGGAGGGGGGGATAGAAATCTATGATGTCTAAATTTCCATGCATGAGCTGGGAATGAGTGGGGCTAAATGTGCCCACTGCTTCATGTTTACTGTGATGGGAACAGAACCAGTGAGGCAACGTCTCGTTTGAACCAATCAGGAGTGATGAGACACAGGGACACCAGAATATATGGACCATAATTGCTCTGTCTGGCTTGTGTCAAAGCTGGTGTGTGTGTGTGTGTGTGTGTGTGTTTGTGTGTCCACAAGTGTGTGTTTGTGTGTGTAGATGTGTTTCTGCTTCCCTGCATGTGAGACGGTAGTGCAGACTGTTGGGAAGGATGGACTGAGACTCAGAGTGAAAAACAAGTTCAGAGAAATTATTTTCACCGTTTAAAATGCAGAGCGACAGAGAGAGACACACACACACACACACACACACACACACACAAGAATTTATCCACGTCTGAAGTGAGACAAATGGGCCGTATATCCAAACCAGACATCCACAGTGGACTGAGAAATTCACTCGCTTCTTCTCGTCCCCTCTCCAGAATATTTACTTGCTTATTTCATCCCCTCAAAATATTTCACACTTAATGTCATTGGGCTCTCTTTCTCTCTCTTTCTCTCTTTCTGCATGCCTCCCCACACTCCCTTTCAGTCTCACACTACTACCCTCTCTCTCTCTCTCTCTCTCTCTCTCTCTCTCTCTCGGCCTCACAGTGTGTCACTCCCTGCCTCTCTCTGGTACTCATTCAAATAGTAATCTACACTTCTAAAAAAGACTCATGGTTGCAGTGTAGCGTAGCATTATATACATTCCTCCTCCCCCCCCCCCCCCCCCCCCCCCCCAGATACTGCTGCTCATCGATTCTGGCCCGGCAAGCATCTGTTCTCAATGTTTTGTAAGCGACGCCTTATCATTAGCCTTAGTGAGCTTGTGTGTGTGTGTGTGTGTGTGTGTGTGTGTTGTGGATTTCTTATCATTACCATCTCTCACAGGGCCTCTGCCATCCAGAAATTTTAACAACCCATGTGCTCGCTTGGGCCAAAGAAAAATAGTGAGTGTAATGCACCCTGAGGGCATTATGAGAATGCATAAGTTGACAAGAACTGTTCAAATGTGTGTGTGTGTGTGTGTGTGTGTGTGTGTGTGTGTGTGTGAAGCGGAAAGTGTTTTTAAGATGCTTATGGCTCGTCTCAGCTCCCCCTGTTTGTCGGTTGTTAGGAAGACCAAAAGCTTTTCCAATATGGCGACCACCATGGACGGACTTCCAAACTGCCCTTCAGAAATCAACGAGTGACGTCGCTCAGACTCCGTCCATTTTTATATACAGTTTATGATATTAGGCCTACAACTGGGGTAGTAACTGCTCCAGAAACTTTCTTTTATGTCCTGCTGAGCTTTCACCCAAATCTGTGCTTTCATGTGCATGAGGGAGTCATGATGTGTGTTTGTGTGTTTGTGTGTTTGTGTGCCAGCACGTCCAGAAGTGCTCGATCAACACTAAGCCTCGGAGCTTAGCAGACGAAAATGATCGCTTCCGGATGTTTCTGCATTCACAAAACAGAGACTAAACATGTGTCGGTCCATCTGAACACTTTTTCACATTCAGATTTTTCCTCTTCTATTGAAGCCAGCTGTTTTTTTTTTCATGCAACAAAAGAGAAAAAAGGAGAACAGGAGAAAACACTCCAAAGTACTTGTGAATGAAACTGGTGTGTTTTGCAGAGCAGCTGTGTTAAAAGCTCAAATCAGTGTTAATTTGTTCCCATTTTCTCTTAAATGAATTATTGTTGTAATAACTGTGCATATATTTAATACAGGTTTTAAGTTTCTTTACTTTAGTGATACATTTCTCAGACAAAAATAATTACCCATGTTATTCAGAAAGCGCGGGCATACACATTACCAATCCTTTATGTGTAATATGTTTGTTATGTATTTATTTTAAAGCTCCTGTGAGGAGTTTTTAGCCGCCAATGAAACAGTCTGAATTTAAAACTGATGACTCTCTATGAGCTGTAAACAGCCAATCATCAGCGACAATATAAATAATTTCTATATGGTTATTTTTAATGCCGGAAACTTCTGCAGCCGGGTCGGTGTCGAACAAAGTGATGACATGCCAGAACCGCCCTTTCTTCTGTCCATGGCAAAGTTTCTTAATGAGTGATACACTTGTCTTGACAGCAGGATGAGGGGTCTTAAAGGCTTTATATGTGATTGTTTGATCCAGCAGATGTCGCCCTTGAGCACCAGCATGAAACCAAAACAACTCGCGCTGCATTGTTGTGTTAGCATGCTAATGCTAGCGATCTTTATTATGCTCGTATCTTCACACTGCATGTAAATTTACCTGAAATGAGCGTGATCTAGAAACACAGTTAAGCAGTGAGTACAGTATGTTATTCTTCTTTTCTCTAGTCCCTCAATTAAACAACTTTTATACGTGAGGGGAGGAGTCAGCCGGCCGTCCGGGCGATGTAAACAAAGTGAAGATAGGACTCTGAAAACTCTGAAAGCATCACAGACAGTGGGACTCGGGTGTTACACCCATTGTAGACAGTCATGACTCACAGAGTTATTTTCAGAGGATATACTTGATTTCTATTATATTTAAGTGTGAAACATCACATATAAAGCCTTTAAGTAAAATAAAATATTGAGCAAAGACATAAGATGTATTTATTTATCCACAGGGGGCGCAATAATCAACAAAAAGTTCCTCACAGGGGCTTAAATTATGCGATTTTATTTGTGTCTCTGTCTTGAATTTTTAAGTACCCGTTTGCTTGTCAAGGCAACGTTGATGTGTCTTTAGTTTGAGTTCATTTGCTAGTGTTGTAGGATCTTAATTTTGTCCTTTAAGCTCCTGTTGTACAAGCATCTAATGTAGAAAAAAATCAAGAAAAAGTCTAAATAGTCTCTTTAAAAATAATAAAATAAAGGATCCCGATCACCTTCTCTTCTGCCAGAAGGAGAGAAATTAAAAATGTTGTTAAAAAACGCAGACATCAAAAGTTAAAAACAGTAAAGTTTTACATCTGTAGTCTGCTGTGTTGTCATTGTCGGAACAACGGCTACATGTAAGGTAAAAAAGTGTAATTACACTTGGCATCGTGTTCAGTAATCAGCACCTGATTACTTCCTGGTTTGGGGAACCTTTTCAGCTGCTGTTGACCTATCAGGGTGGATTTTTGCTCTTTAACGACTTCCTGTGGGAATTAATGAGCAAAGAGGCAAAAGTCGGCCAAAAACCTGGAAGCCTGAAAAGCCTTTTGTTGTTCCTCAGGTCATTAAGTCCAATCACAAAGTGCCCTGGTATGCCCCCATGTGTGTTCCTCTCGTGTGTGAGTGAAGCACTGTGCTACATAATCTTTGAGAAGAATCTGCAGGTTCCGCTCCGAGGAGTTGAACGCAGGCTTTCTTTTTTTTTTTACATGGACAGACACACTCTTTCATTTGAGACACAACCGACACACACACACACATGCATGTACTGTGGGGACACACACACACACACACACACACACACACACACACACACACACACACACACACACACACAGAAGTAATCGATGTGCGAGGAATCTTGGGTGTTTCTGCCACTGCGTGAAAGCATGTGTTCTCTGTGTGCAGCGGGCTCTGGGTCAGGGGCCTGTGTCAACATCTCCCGTTGCTAACGGCTGGCTAATGTGTACCTACACTTATGGAGCCTTTACATACCTCCACCACTGCTCCGTCTTTAAGCTCTGTTAGGGTTGCTCTGTCCCTCTGGTCTGAGCCACAGACTGTATAAAACATGGATGTGTTTCTGAAGAGGTGTTGTGAAGCCCAACGATGACGAGAAGTGCTGACTCAGCCTAATCAAGAAGTAGGAAAATAGGTGGAGTTGAAACGGGCCGAAAGAAATCTTGGTCGCTGAAACAGCCCCATCTAGCTCACCTGGATCGTCATCGGTCAGATACAGGATTTATTTATATTACAGCTGCAACAATCTTGCCTGTCAGTCAATTAACCACACCCCTTATTATGCCCATGTATGCCGAACTCAGTTCCAGTTTTTACTATGAGAAATTACCTTTAGAGACCAAAAAAAAACACTTCTTTATTTAACAATGCTGTAAAAATGGAGATGGTCTGTAATTCTGTAAAGGCACAGACTCAAGGCTTTTGGCAGAGTGTGCGGCCGCTCTTTGCTCGGCTGCCTGTGAGTGGTGTCTGCGAGTGTCTGGGTGCGTTTGTAAGCGGTCAACAATGCCTTAAAGCGAACGGGAAAGTGCTTCCATTATAGCATCTGATGGCTCCACGTGCACAGAGCACAGCCTGATGGACGGAGAGAGAGAGAGAGAGAGAGAGAGAGAGAGAGGGAGAGAGAGAGAGGGAGAGAGAGAGAGAGAGAGAGAGGGAGAGAGAGGGAGAGAGAGAGAGGGAGAGACAGAGAGAGAGAAAGAGAGAGAGAGAGAGGGAGAGAGAGAGAGGGAGAGACAGAGAGAGTCTCATTGCGTGCAAACTAGTGTGTAATTGAAGCCAGGTGTGTGTGTGTGGCTTTGTATAGTGAGGAAGACTCCCTGCTGCTGTAACTCTGTTCTTTCTCTCATAGGTCAGCACACACTCTCTCTCTCTCTCTCACACACACACACACACACACACACACACACACACACACACACACACACACACACACACACACACACACACACACACACACACACACACACACACACACACACACACACACACACACACACACACACACTCGGTGGCCTGTTTCTTTCATTATCACTGTAACTCGGCTGACCCTCACACTACATCAGTCAGAGACCTTTGACAAGAGACCACACAACCTTTCAACACCACACACACACACACACACACACACACACACACACACAGAAACACACACACACACACACTTCAACAGCATCCAAGTAAAATATGATGTGCAGAAAGAATGTATATCGCCTGTAACACACACACACACACACACACGGTTTGTATTCACACACTCCCTTACCCTGCAGGGTTATACTCAGAGATAAATGCTCTACTTTCTTTAGTAGATAATCCACCACAAGGTCCTCATTGCCAGCTTTATATACACAAATAATAATGCACACAAACACAAAAAGCAGCTTGGACATCTTACTCCTTCTTTAAACCCTACAGAAACACAACCAGAGACAGAGACATAAAATGTGTCCCTAAACTTTCTAAAGGTGAGCCATAAACAACATCGGTAAAAAAAAATATGAGGCAGCAAAGAGAGAGAGAGAGAGAGAGAGAGAGGGAGAGAGAGAGAGAGAGAGGGAGAGACAGAGAGAGAGGGAGAGACAGAGAGAGAGAGAGAGAGAGAGGGAGAGAGAGAGAGAGAGAGAGAGAGAGAGAGAGAGAGGAGAGAGAGAGAGAGAGAGAGAGAGAGAGAGAGGGAGAGACAGAGAGAGAGGGAGAGACAGAGAGAGAGAGAGAGAGAGAGGGAGAGACAGAGAGAGAGAGAGAGAGGGAGAGAGAGAGAGAGAGAGAGAGGGAGAGAGAGAGGGAGAGAGAGAGAGCACATATCACTCATCAATCATTCACTCACACAAGCTATTCCCAAAACAGCTGTCTGCGAGTGCATTTTCACACAGTAACTCTGAAATACTGCGAAAAAGCAAACAGAAAGCCAAGTGGAAGAAGAAGAAGAAGAAAAAAAAAAAAGCTTTCAAAGGCCTAAAGCCATCAAGTATAGGAAAAGTGATGGCTGTCACTTTGCGCTGTGGAAGATGACTCATCAATCATCGGGACTTTCATCACTCATTATTGTTCTCCTGTGTTCCTCCCACTACTCTTTTCATACAGCTCTCTCTCTCTCTCTCTCCATCTGTCAGATGTCTCTTTTAATGCTTCCTCCTTTAGTCTGTCACTTATGTCTTTCTTTTTTTTTTCGCCTCTGTAGTGCCTCTTCTTCTTCAGTTTTCATCCGAGTATTAGCATGCCAAGAAGACAGAGGGAAACTACAGAACAAAAAAAAAAAGAAGCATCCCGAAGATGTAACAGTTTTTAAATTGTTTGGCAAAAACTGAAGTAATCATCAAAGTGTTGCTTCAAAGTGTGAGGGTCTTTTGTTGGAATAAATGGTTTATTCCTTTATTTTTTGAATAACTTACAATTCTTCCAAACTTGTCTTCTTAAATTGAGTCAACTTAAAGAAAATGAAAGCCAGCTTTGAAACATATGTGTTAAGGTTAATGAAATAATTTTGAATTCTTACAGTGTATAAATATTAGTTTCCACAGGGTAAATTTATTTAGTTTTTTTTTTTTTTTTCATAATTGAACAAATTGCTTTCATAGTTTATTTTCCTCCATTCATGTTTTTCAGGTTTTAAGTTCTTGAAATATTTTTTGTCACTTTTCTTTTTGGAATTTTATGTGTTAGTTTTGTAGTTTATTTTCTTAATCTCCTATTTTAGCTTCAATAAAAAGCAGGTTTATCTAAATTGTAAATTTTTACAGTGAACTTTTTTAAATTCATAAATGTGGTTAGTTTTACAGTGTATTTTCTCCACTATCTGTTGTGAACACAAATTGTGAGTTTTTAACATGTATTGCGCTCCACTTACTTTTTTCCAAGGATAAACAAAAGTTAGTTCATTCAAAGTTTTAAGATGAAATTTGCATCCTTGAATTTCTTTGTAACTTTGATTTTAAATGGAAACAAACTTTTACTTTTTTAAAGTGTATTTTCCTTCTCTTATCTTTTTCTGTTAAAACAAAAAGTTAGTTTTACAGTGTAGTTGTTTAAATTCATTTAGAAAGCTAGTTTTACAGTGTATTTCCCTCCAGCAACTATTCAGATTGCAGACAAAAAGGTCAAAATAAATACTATTTTTAACTTTTTACAGTGTTTTTATACTCCACTGACCTTTTGAAATTAAAATAATTTTTCGTACAAAGTGTTTTTTAGCTCTGTAAATAAAATGAAAAAGTAATTTTGACCGTGTGTTTTCCTCCATGGTGTTGAAAACGCAGCTTTGAACGGATGCTAATAAAAAAATCTCCAGCGTTCAGTAACAAAGAACAGATGAAGTTAAACAAGGACGCTGCATTTTTTTTTATTCTTCGCAGCAAAGGTTGAAAAGGGAAGATGAAGTCTGCAGCTGAACTCTCGCCTTCCTCCGGCAGTGCTTTAGAGTCTTATTAGCCATTAGGGTGCTGGACCTCGTCTGAGAGGGAGGCTAACCAAGATGATTAACAGTTTAAACTCTCATTTAACACGCAGAGATAGCCCTGGTCATGGCACTCTTCACTCCGCGCTCTCTCTCCCTCCTCCTCCTCCTCCTCCTCCACTCCCTTGGAGGCTGAGTAATAAGAAGTTCATAGCCCAGCGCCTTAATAGATGTATTAATATAACCAATGGGCTTCTGAGAGCATGAAATTATCTTTGAGCGATGAATTAAAGCCTTATTGATTGTCTGTAAGGTATTCACTACACAGCAGAGTATTTGGAGCATGCTCTGCTGCCTGAATGGTTGTACTGAGGAGAGACTGAATAAATGAATAGATCACTCCCCGGATGAAGAAAAAAAGGTTACAAATTTGACATGAAACACACAACACTTTCTTTCCTTGTAATTTCACCACCGCCATGTTTCGAGTTAATCACTACTGTAGCAGCGATCCCCGACTAACTTTTGAGAGGCAAGCTGAGAAATAACCACAGCCCCATAATTGAACCGCAGTGAGATGATTTGTTTTCTTTTTCCCCCACAGCGCCACAGATGAAGTTCTCATTAAAAACCCACAAGAGCAAACAAGTAAACGCTCAATCTTAATACTGTACGGCACACCACCTTCTTTTTTTAATGACTGCCAAATCTCGCAGATTAAACAAAGTGTGTTTTTAATGCTGAAAACAAAAAAAATCTGCAGGGTATAATAGAGTGTAATGCATTCTGATAGTCACATCTTAAACGCGATGGCCAGAGCAAATCTTTCCTATGATGCATTTGTGAAGTAGAGAAAAGTTGTCCTTACACCGTGTGTAGTCACAGCACGCCATTATCGGATGTTGAGTCGCATCGCACACGATCGCACACAGCACATTCAAATTGTATTCTTCGCTCTGTGAATTTCAGTTTCCTCCACGCAAACTGTACGACACCTAGTGCTTTCATATTGAAGGGGGACAAGCGGATGTGTTGGTTCTTTGTATTGACGAGCTGTTGAGTCTAATCACAACACTCAGAGGATCGCCGAACGGCTCGCATTGAGCCGAATAACGTTTTTCTCCGGTCAAAGCTCAACATTTCAAATCACAGATGTGGATATTATTAACACACAGTTATCTCCACTTTGCAAAACAAGCTAACAAGCAAATGTCAGTGCCTTCCAGAGCGCCCTGCTTCCTCGTTTGTAATCTGTAAATCTGTAAAATAATAGCATATATTTCATCTACTCACAATTGCACTATTATCTTATTTAGCTTTGTATATATTAGTCTCTTTTTTTGTGCTTATATTATGTTTATATTTAATGTTATTCTTTTGTACATTGAGAGCACAGTTACCGAAGACAAATTCCTTGTGTGTGTCTAAGCATACATGGGCAATAAAGCTGATTCTGATTGGTTCCTCGTCCGTCTTAAGTGAGAGACAGAGAGGAAAATGGCACCAAGAAGACGCTATAAAGTTCCACTGACTCTGAAAACCATCTACACTTTTTTTTTTAAATTCCAGACAGACAGGCTATAGGAACATATATTAATATTAGAAAAACATGGTAACAAGTATTTTTCACAATATGTGACCTTCAACTGTCCCATTTTTTAACGTTTGAGCTTTGTCAAATGTTGGGACGGACGATAAAGTTTGGACATTTTGTAGCTGTGTAAGGATCTTTTATACTTCTGTATAACGGAGGCGTTCAAGTCCAATTTCATGGAACTCTACTGGTCCTTTTGGAATTGACTTAAGTTAGATATCCTGTAAACGTCAATCAACGTTACCTAAAAAGTCAGAATGTAGTCTAAAGCATTAGATGAAATATTACTACTGCAAAATGTGATTGCCAAAGCCCATTTGAGTTGGCACTGCATTGAACAGTTTTTTTTTTTTTTTATGAGAAAATTCCCAGAAATATCAATGAACTTATTTCCCTGACATGCCGTTCTTCCATACTCGCTTATTAAAATTAAAAATCCGTCCCTGATTTAGAATGAGCTCCCAGTGTGAGCAAGACGACCTTGACGTAGTGAAGGCCTCGGCACCTCCTTTCCTTTCATCCTTCAGGTAGGTGACCCTCTCTCTCTCATTTTCTCTCACTCGTCAAATTACAGGTTTCTGTTTTGATTAGTTTTACAGGATAATAACCTGAGGAGGAGTGCTTGGGTAGGAGGTAGGAGGATGTTATTAGAGTTTGTCCTCTGTAGCTTAACTATAAGAGCTTTAAGATTATTCATAAAAGTATGCATAAAAGAGTCCACATCTACTTTACACCCACACACGAGTGCTGACATGTCTGTTAATAAAGTAGATAGAAACATACAATGAATGTGTAGGCGCACACATATTATAATTACTGCTTTTTTTTTTATCCCAGCCTGCTCCATCTTTTTAGATCTCTTCTTTTCTTGTTCCCATAGCAACCATATCAATTTGTTTTTTTACCAATTTCCACTGCCCTTATTTCCAGGGGTGGATCCATTTTTTATGTATTTTGGGACGGCCCAACTGGGGCACCGATTCACGCAGGGGTGGCCTGAAGTTTTTGTGCACACAAATTATATTAAATAGCATGCAATCATCCGTTCTATCTCCACTAATAATATGTACAAAAACTACCAAAATGAAACGATTTAAAAGATGTCAAATTATAGGGATTTTGTCTTGACTTTTTAAAGTTACAGAACAGAATGTCAGCGTCTAAATCTTGTGTTATCTGACACAGATAGAAGATGTGTTCTAACACAAGACAATGTGCCTCATTGAAATGCAGAGAAAGCTACTTGCAGCCTGTTGCAATGCATCCCAAACAGTTATAAATAAGTCCCGCCTCTGACAAGGTGAGTAGCCAATCACAGCTTAGGAATTTAGGATGGATCCTCGACAGCTGTTTCATTAATGTCCATTTCTTTTCCTTCTTTGTTTCTTTTAATTCAAAGACAGAGGAGTGTTGAACTCAGGAGATTTGATTGTAAATCTCAATATTTTCCGTCCTTCCCTGCCTGCCTCCTGCCTGTGTTAATGTTTGACTGCTGTCTGTCTGTCTGTCTGTCTGTCTGTCTGTCTGTGTCTGTCTGTCTGTGTGTGTGTCTGTCTGTCTATCTGTCTCCTGTTTGTCACTGTGTCTCTCTGGAAGTCAGCCTCGCTCTGTCACGCTCCTACTGGCTTTGGTTAAGCCTTTGTTTAACATGAGCACAGGAAGACAATCAAAAACCACTTTCTCTTTGTCAGGAAACCAACGTAAACAAAGTCATAGAAAAACAAGGCAGCCAGGCAGGCACACACACACACACACACACACACACACACACACACACAGCAGCCGGCAGCAGAATGACACAGTAACAAAGCCAGAGTTCATAAACAAAGAGCTCGTTTGTTTGGACTGGTCGGGGGGGAAAAAGACGAGGAGCCAATAAAATGACTCGGCTCCAGAGGAGGCGAGGTCAAAGATCAAGTGTTTTAGAGGTTTTTCAGCGAGTGTGTGTGTGTGTGTGTGTGTGTTTATCAGCCGTGATGGTGGTCTTTAAGTAGCAGTTCATGCCACACAATACCCTAAACCGCCCCCCATTCAATGTCAATTGACAGCCAAACACACACACACATGCTCTGTTAAAGTCCAAACACACACACCGACACTCCCCTTCAGCCTGCTGACACACACACACATAAATTAACCAAATACACACTAATCTGCTGATTGACTGTCTTTTGTTCAGCCTTCAGAATAGATCACTCACACAATTAGTTAATGGAAGAGGAGAGCGATAAAGAGAGATGAATACGATATGTTGATGTTGTTATTTTCCGTTGTGTTTCAGAAGAATGTCCCACAGATGTTTTCTGTTGAACATAACTTAATACTAAAAAATGTGTTCGGACTTGTTTTGCCACTTTTTGTACTTTACTTAGTCACGAATTCAAGCTTATATATAGAGTAGGAAATTATTTTCCAACCTCCCAGGGAAGCAAAACAACTCAAGAGTAAAATTACCTTCCCTCTCTCTCTCTCTCTCATGGCTGTAGCGAACGCATTGTATGGATATGAATAAGTCATATGGAGAGCCATTCAGTGAAAACTGCATGCAGTGTGAGAGTGTAGAAAAAAGTAGAAAAATACCAAAAATAAGCACCAGACACAAGTATGAAACTGGATTATCAAAACACTGAACAGAGCGAAACAACACAGATGCTTTCCATTAAAAAAATCTGCTTTCGTTTTGGATGTAACGATTAGGTCCCGACCGATGTCTGATTTCTGAGGCCAATACTGATATCGATATTAGGAACAGAAAAAGATACCGATATGTCGACCGATATTTCTCTTAGCTCTATCTTTCGATCTTTAGAGATACATATACAGTAGATATATAATCTATTGCGTTGATGCCTCAAATGCTGTTATCAAACTTGTGAAAAAGATAATGAAGATATTTTTTTAAATAGTTGAACAAAAGCTTTAATTGGCCAGAATGTTTACATAGAAATGAAAAATGTTAAAAAATAAACTATATAAAAATGTATAAGAAACTTTATTTGAATTAACATAATTATTTCAGCACATATCGGAGGACAAATAAGTCGGTACCGATAGTCAAGTGATAAGTTAATATCGGCCAGCGAATTTATCGGTTGAGCTCTAGTAATAATTTTTTTTTTTTTTAAAGTTGGTTAATTACAACCGACTCCTAACGTGTAAATAATCAGTAATAATAAACACTACACTAACCAATCTCTTTGGTTCATGCGTAGTTCTTGGGCCGAGTGGGATCTAAATCCTCCACCCTGCAGCGCATGTTACAAGCTGTTTCCGTGTCTCCAGCTTCTTAACGTAGCCCTGTTTGACGTGCGGCGCCGTGTTTGTTCTGCTTTGTGTTCGTTTATCAGTCTCATGCAATATTTGTACAGTGTCTGCTCACCTAGCTTTTACACCCTCGCATGAAAATACTCACTTTCTTAAGCTACTGACGTCGACCCAAAGAAGCACAAAGCAGTCAGAGCCCTCTGCTTGATACCGATGAGTATCGTAATGTATGTTTTGTCTCATCGATTTGAATCATCCCTTATTTGTTTTCATTCTTAATTTTTCAAGTTAAGTGTTAAGTGTACTTTCTTTCTCTCCTTAAAATACACATATTGTTTTTCTTGCTGGTTCTTTGTCCCCCACATTAATGCTTCCCTTCTTTGTCCTGTCACACGTTTCCCTCACGCTCACAAGGTGGAGTTTTTTTCAGATTTTTTAGAAATGCAGGTGGAGGAACTTCTGAAGCACAAACAACATGGGGAAGATAAAGGGAAGGGATTGAAGGTTATCAGACATCAGAGTAAATATCCAGACGAAAAAAAAGAAAATCATCAAATAAAGACCAACACGTGAGGCTGGCTTCGTCTTGGTGACATTCCCAGAAAGTGTTTGAGATTTCAAATACAGATGGGGTAAAAAAAAAAATAGAAGAAAAAAACTGGAGAGCAGAAAACAAAAATGACAAGTTGTCTTGCATCAGTTGAGGTTTGTACGCTCTCCGTCTCGGTGGGAGGAAGGCGAGGGAGGCGGGAGAAGTTAAAACGGAGACAAAACTACGGGGAGGAGGAGTGGAAACGAGCAGTGGAGGAAAGAGAGAGAGAGAGAGGAGTGAGGGCAAACTAAAGAGATAAGGTGACAGGGGAGGGAGATGGGGATGGGGATGGGGAGAGGGAAGGGGGGGGGGGGGGGGGGCACTAGTGCGATGTTTGAAGATGAGCAGTGTCCCTCGGTGTCTGTCGCTCCCGCTCTCCTTCGTCTCCGTCGCTGGATTAAACGAAGAGGGAACAGAGCGGAGGGAGGGAGGAGGGAGGAGGGAGGTAGGGATGCGAGTAGGCCTGGCACCCTGCTGTGACCCCATCAATCAACACATACATAAACACACACACACACACACACACACACACACACACACACACACACACACACACACACACACACGTACACACTCGCCCCCCCACTGCTAATGAGCTATTTACACAGAGGGTTGTTTGTGCACATTCGTAGAGCTCTGCCAGAACACACACACACACACACACACAAATTCTTATACAGACGCACACAAGGGAGCACACACAGCAAGGTGCACTCAAAAAAAACAGCTAAAATGAAAAAAAATATATCATATCCAGACTTCAAGTTGTTCTGTGAAATCTGCGTGTGTGCTGCAAATTTAATCAAATGATATGTAACTAGGCTGCAAATGTCTTTGAAAAATGCACACACACACACACACACACACACACACATACACATGTAGACATAATTACATGTAGACATAATCCAGCTCTTATCGCGTGTGTGTGTTTACTCTCTTTGTACATTCAGTTGATTTCCTGGACATACAGTGTGTGTCCGTATGTTTCTGACAGACAGACAGAGACGGACGAGTCAAATCCTCCTCCGTCCTCCACCTGTTCAGAACTCCATTTGTATAATTGGGGAGCAGCTGGCTGATGGCCGTACTGTACACACACACACACACACACACATACAGAAAAAGTCCCCGATGCTCCGGACTGACTCCAAAGTGAAAGCTCAGGCGCTGTGAGTGTACACTAATCTCTGTCTGTGTTTAGAATACATCTCTATGTCTTGATTGAATTCATTTGAAAACTCATTTGCCTGATGAGTCTAAATGCAAATCTCTACAGTGCTCAAAGATGAAGAACACAAACAATGATTATAAAAGACACAACATCGTTCCAGAGTCACAAAATGCAATAGTCTCATATATTCATGTCTGCTGTTCATTTCTCCATATGAGAGCGTCAGTCAGATACATTTCTCTCTCATGTCCTTTGTATACATGTGCCTCTTTTTTTTATAGCATTCAAGAGACACACATGCACACAGATCACTCACACGGTCATCTTGGAACCCCTTAGCAATCGTATTCATCATTATCTGATTTGATAAACGTCTTTGGGAATTTCTCAGTATTCCTGACGTAGCCAGCGGTTAGCGTTAAGCGTCTTCCAGGCAAGACTTCCCTTCCTGTGTGGCATTTACACCGTCATGTCTTTGAGCATGCATACCTCGGAGTAGTGCCTGGGCTTCACTCGATCCGGCTTACCTCAGCGGTACGAGCCCAAAAAAGAAACAGACTTTATTGTGATATACTTGCATTTAACGGGATAAGTTTGTCGAATGAGTTCAAAGCTCAGCTTTGTCGGTTTTGTCCTCAAGAAAAGAAAATAACTTTTAAATTATTGTTTTTTGAATGGACGTCGGATCGATGTTTTCTGATACATTTCTGGTATTTGGGGAATCGGGAACACTGATTTACTTTTTTTGACACATTAAAGTCTTTCTATGTGATTTTTCACACTTCAATATAATATAAATCAAGTATATCCTCTGAAAATAACTCTGTGAGTCATGACTGTCTACAATGGGTGTAACACCCGAGTCCCACTGTCTGTGATGTTTTCAGAGTTTTCAGAGTCCTATCTTCAGTTTGTTTACATCGCCCGGACGGCCGGCTGACTCCTCCCCTCGCGTATAAAAGTTGTTTAATTGAGGGACTAGAGAAAAGAAGAATAACATACTGTACTCACTGCTTAACTGTGTTTCTAGATCACGCTCATTTCAGGTAAATTTACATGCAGTGTGAAGATACGAGCGTAATAAAGATCGCTAGCATTAGCATGCTAACACAACAATGCAGCGCAAGTTGTTTTGGTTTCATGCTGGTGCTCAAGGGCGACATCTGCTGGATGAAAAAATCACATATAAAGCCTTTAAGCACTCCATTAGTAAAACTTGTCCCTGGTCTTGTCTTAATCCATTGACATTAAATGCATCTTCTTGCTAATAGAATCTATTTTTATGTAGAATCTGTTAATAGAGATCAAACACACACACACACACACACACACACACACACACACACACACACACAAACCCATCAGATCATTTTCCACTCAGGAGACAGTTCATAAAGTTAACAGTTGGATGAATACACATAAACTTACACACACTTCAGATTGATAACGGGCTTGTGTCTTTACTTCAACGCCCACATGAGGATAAACATTGATCATTCATGTCGACATAGATTCAAAACTCACTTTAAAAAAAACAAAAGGAACTCAATCAGAAAACATTTTCTACATCCTGTGTTCAGGTGATACAGATTCATGCACGACAAAACATAGTAAACTATCCGGATCATACTCTAACGTCTGCACGACATTCGGCTGTGTTCGATGGTGGCTTTTAAAAGATCTTAATGAAGAGAAAGAGGAGCTCCAGGTCTGCTGTCATTTAATGAAGCACGGCCAGTTAGTAACAAACTTTATAGAGTGTTACAGCGGCGTTTTATGATGAGGTCAACTGGGGCGATCAGAGGAGGTTCAACGCCATTAAACAGGAACAAATCAACCATCAAGCGCGACGTTTTAATTGTGTTGTGGTATTTTAAAATCAAAGGGGATGTTAACGATGTTGTCTGCACGCCGCTAAACACACGATATTATAAAAAAAAGAAGCTTTTCACGGCGTCTTCAAACGCCGACATGAAATCAGACGTTTTATCTTTAACGGTGTCAGAACAACGCAGACCGAATACACACACACACACACACACACACACACACACACAACACAACACAACACAAAGATGTCAGCATGAATGAGGGTTTTAAAAAAGAGAAAAGTGGGAGACAGATATTTTTACCACACACACAAACAACGAGAAAAGGTGACACGCAGAGAAAGAAGAAGAGAAGCTGTGCGTATAACTTTCCCAGAAACATGAAGGGAGACTTTGACAAATGGCGATTTTGAAAAGCAGGACAGCCGTGTGAGGCGGCGCTGACACACACACACACACACACACACACACACACACCCACCCATTGTGTGTTTATGTGTGTGTGTGTGTGTGTGGAGGAAAAAGGGCTTTGGCCTGGATAAAAAAAAAAACTGAAGCACCAAGTCAGCAACATGACAAACCAATCTACTGGTGCTGCTTTGAAATGCTGACAGGACCACACACACACACTCACACACACACACACATGCGTGCACACACACAGGATTCAATACTTTCCCCATTGTTCCTCATCTATTTTGTGCAGATGTGTTGGAATATCCACGGGGTCTTGCAAAAGGTTTCTTCTTGTGCAACTGATGGAAACGCAACCATGAAGGCACATTTCCTCCGTTAAGCGTCATCATTGCAGGAACAAAAAAAAAACAGGGTTTCCAATGAGCGAGGCAGAAAAATAAAAGGAGATGGACGCAGACACAAACATCTGGATTAACCTTTTGCCGTTTCATACTGGATGTTTTTTCCGCCTTGTGTACATCGCTCGCTGATGTTTTGTTATTGTGATCAAGAGTGGCCAGCCGTGGGTGAAAATCATGCAAAGCCAGACGGGCTCTGAAAGCACCGTGCTTCAGAAAAGTTGAAAGCCTTAATGGACACTCAGAATCTCAAGGTGACTAAGAGACAGACAAGGAGACAGAGCGGCGGAGGGAAAGAGCAGAAAGAGAGAGAGAGAGAGAGAGAGATGGTGAAGGTTGAGTGATGGACTGGGAGAAAGACATTTACAGGAGGCAGGAACTCATGAACTCGAGCACGTCGACTTCCCTTGTTGTCCTGTTGACTCACAGTGACGTTCACTTTCACTTTTCAACATACTACTTTACTTGAACTATTATGAAGTAGGAGCATTGTGGCATTTCTACTCCACTGAGGCATCTCTTATCAGTGTTCATCTTAGAGTAGAGGATGAAGGAGATAATTGGGACGCCAATGTTACAACGTGCAAAATTAAAGGAGCAATATGGAAGTATGATCCCTAGTGTTTGGAATGGGAACTGCAGAACTACTTTTAAAGAGAGCTTTATCCGCCCGCTCCCCTCCTTCCTAGAGTCGACGCACTCGCGGGAACCTTGAAACCTTTCTGCGTTCTAACCTCTCTCCATTGTTTAAAATCATCTACAGTATTTAGTTTTACCACGCTTCTGGTCGTGGGTTCTTTGCAGGTCGGGTAGAATCTGTCGCATCTGAACCAGTAAGCTTGCTCATTTCCATCGCTGCAACACCTGTTGGTTTACTGCGATAACTGGTGTCATATCAGTCAAACTGAGGGGGGTCCAAAACGGCGATGTGCGGGTGCCTTTAAACCGCCTACCTTCTCTGGTCAGGACAAAAACAAACTATTCAACACAGCATGTTTCCTAAATGTCTGATGATACAGTAAGGTCATTCTATGATTAGATTCAGTAGATATCTTACTTATTGCTCCTTTAACATGAAAGTACAAAGATATAAAGACGGCTTCTTTTCCTCAGCAGAGAGAGTTCAGACACACAGAGTTTGGTTTGGTGAATGAGTGGTGAACAGGAAGTAGAAGGAGAGTAAATAAACATACTTCACAATAAGATGCTAACTCATGTAACGAGTCAAGATAAGTCACATGTTTTTATAAAGCACATTTAAAGACAGCAGCAGCTGAACAAAGTGTTGTACAGCACAACGCATTAAATGGATGTGAACAGTTTTCTGCAAAGTCAACCTTGGTAAACAAACACATCATTTAACATGGTGGTCCTCTTGATCTGGTGTTTTAGATTTCGATTTTATGGGATTTGCAGCGACTTTGTTTGACGTTTGTTTTTACTGCGTGCATTTGTTGTTGTGTCTATTTGCAGAATTTGTTGTAAATTGACATATTGGAATGTGTCCATGCTGCGTCATGTTCCCGATAAATATGAATAAACAGAGAATATAATCAATGTTTGGTGGTATTAGGCAAATTCTCCTGTGAAAGTTGTCCACTCACATGCACTCATTAGTAGAAGCCAGTGTTATTCATTCAGTGGGCTGTCCTCTTAATATTCTCCAGAGTGTCTTTTGCTATGGAGCGTTGATGACAAGAGGAAAATCTCAAACATCATATTGCATCACGATAATGATGATCTCAACTCTTATCTGCCCGCATGTTAAGAAGCTAAAGTAAAAAGTCTTGCCAGGGAATCAGGAGGCAAGATGGCGGTGCGTATGAGTGCAGCGGCTCGGTGTTTTGTTTTTTATTTCTAGCACTTTATGAAGGTTTCTTTGCACTGACCAAATTTTGTGTTACATGTACAATGACAAATAAAGATATTCTAACTCTAATTCTGACATGAAAAGCATCCTTCTATGTTTCCATAGACACAGTTATTGGATGGTCGGTGTCCGTCTAAAAACGAACTACGACTGTAACCTGTTTCTGAAACACCACAACAGTGACCAGGTGAGTCAAGTTGTGACTCAACAAACAACTTTCTCCCAGAAATGATTTTTCTAAATCCGTTTTGTCGTGACCTGATGTTTACTTGGCAGTTTTTTGTTTTTCTAAATTATTCAGGTCACTTTTCACAGCAAAGACGATGAGACACTTTTGCGTTCTCTAACCTACATCTGCAAAAAAAAAAAGGAGACTCTAAAAATGGCTGCTGATTTGAACGCATCACTTCAGTCGCTGCAGTTTGGGCTGACAGATCGCGTGTGAGTTTATACATCAATGAAATGTTTGAGTTGTTACCGCCACTTGGACCTTTTATAGATGATGCAAATATAGATGTTTTTTTGTCCTCTGTCCTCTGTCCACGTCTAAAGGAGAGTGACTTAAAAGTGACTTTTTTAGGGGGTGCAGGTAGGCGCTAGGTGAGTGTACACGCCCCATGTTCGGAGGCTTGGGTCCTCCGGGCAGGCGGCCCTGGGTTCGGGTCCGACCTGTGGCTCCTTTCTCGCATGTCATTCCCCACTCTCTCTCTCTCTCTCCACGATTTCTGACTCTATTCACAGTCCTGTCTCTACAATAAAGACACAAAAAGCCCCAAATAACCCTTAAAAAAGGCAAGTTTTTATGAAGGTACCATACTATACGTCCTCTAATCCTTGAAAATGATCCCTGCAATTAAGTCCATTTGTACTTTCAGAAATCCTGACAATGAGAAAATAACTATTCTTAGATATTAAAGTATAAATCACGCTATAAGTTGTCGTGAATTCAAGTCATCTGCTATCAACAATAAATCGAGATCAGCCTGCTAAGTAATCTTGAACCCTGTCCTCTGTATCTCACCACAGCCGGCGCTAAACAACAAGACAACAGCCCTTCCCTCGGCTCATCCATTTAACATGACATGTAAATACCAACCGGATGATTCTTACAGTGTGCGCGCACGAGAGCGAGTGTGAAGGAGATTCCTCCAAGAAAAAGAGAATATGTATGAGTTTGTGTACGGGTGAGAGACGGGAGAAAAGTGAAGAGACAGAAGACAGAAGGAGAGAGAAGGTTAGAGAGATCAAAACACGAGGAATCGGAGAGACGGGAGACAAGGATGGAGGAGAGAGAGAGAGAGAGAGGGGAGGGCGGGGGGGGGGGAGAGAAGAAAGTGAGGTGTGTAGTCTAGGTCATTGTCAGGGAGGGAATGATAAAGATGAGCAGTCTGTATGAAAGAAGAAAAGATATGAAAGGCGAGAGGGAGAGAGAGATGTAAGTAACAGTGAGTCGGTGGAGTAAAGGAAAGAGAGAGAGAGAGAGGGGAGGGGGAGAGCAGGAAAAAAAATAAAAAGAAGTAGAAAAGAGACAAAGATGCAGGTCTTTCCAGGGGCAGCATGCATGCAGACTAAGCCTCAAGGTAGATGAAGGGCCAAGACCTTTATGAAAGGGCCTGTTGTCACACTCACGACACACACACACACACACACACACACACACACACACACACACACACACACACACACACACACACACACACACACACTCACACTCAGACACACACACATTCACTTGCATACACACACACACTAAGAGGAAGGCGCTGAAAGGTCCCCTGGGCCGGGGCCTTGAAAGTTCATGTAATCTGTCTTGGACTATGTGTGGGTGCATAAATGGGTTCATGTGCGTATGTGTGTGTGTGTGTGTGTGTGTGTGTGTGTATGTATGTGTATGTATGTGTGTGTGTGTGTGTGTATGTGTGTGTGTGTGTGTGTGTCATACTCTATTTCAACTGCCATATCAATAATTCAAATAGTCTCATTGCACTGGAGTGCAAACTGAACTTTACCCAGGTCAAGTCGGCACCACTTTTCCTGGATTTCAGAGCAGCAGCGAACTTTAATGGTTTTAAGAGATCTTTATAAAAAAAAAGTCAGAGTAAAGTAAAGAATCACAGACTATCCCACAGCTGTTCCTGATGTCTGTTTGTACCTTTTTCAAAACTTCAAATCAAGAAAAAAGCAACTAAGCTAGTCAAAGACATTTTTTTGGGTGATTCATACCACACAGCAGGAACTGAAACGTTGTCTTTACATAACCATCCTCCTCCTCCTCCTCTAGACGTTTCTCTCATGAGTGGAGAGGTGGGAAAACGTTCGCTTCAGTCTCTCATTAACAATGAAACATCCTCTCTGACACGTGAGCCAAGCACGCTGCTAGCGCTTCCATCGACAAAGACGCTCACAGATTAAAAAAAAACTCCAAGAGATGAAGCTTTAAAGAAAAAAATGTTCCACCTATAATGGCATCTATGATACATCGCAAAATGGGTTTTTCATGTCATGCACAGCATCATGAGGGGTCTTAAAGGCTTTATATGTGATTTTTTGATCCAGCAGATGTCGCCCTTGAGCACCAGCATGAAACCAAAACAACTTGCGGTGCATTGTTGTGTTAGCATGCTAATGCTAGTGATCTTTATTCTGCTCGTATCTTCACACTGCATGTAAATTTACCTGAAATGAGCGTGATCTAGAAACACAGTTAAGCAGTGAGTACAGTATGTTATTCTTCTTTTCTCTAGTCCCTCAATGAAACAACTTTTATACACGAGGGGAGGAGTCAGCCGGCCGTCCGGGCGATGTAAACAAAGTGAAGATAGGACTCTGAAAACTCTGAAAACATCACAGACAGTGGGACTCGGGTGTTACACCCATTGTAGACAGTCATGACTCACAGAGTTATTTTCAGAGGAGATACTTGATTTATATTATATTGAAGTGTGAAAAATCACATATAAAGACTTTAACTTTAAGACTTTAACGACCTTTAAATCAAAACTATGGATGTTATCAAGATATCAAGAAAAACTCACAGATGTTTCTGTGTTGAACTGAAGTTTTTCCAGTGATTTTACACGGACTGGTGAAGTTGAAACACTTGCTGAGAAAGGCTGAATTTGCAGAACAGGTCGCCGTGCCTCTGGTGGAGCTGCACTAACACTAACAGGCTGCATATTTGCGCAAATAGTCTCTGCCTTTTTGCTTGATGTCACTTTGCTTGTGTGCAGCTGGCAGTGTTTGACTGCTATTCAGAGAGGGCTAAAAGCTAGAGGAGGAGGTGACACCACAAGCCCCTTGTACCTCTAAATATTACATCAGCCCCTCGTCCCTGTGGGGGGAAACATCTCTCAGAGTCCTTTAGCGGGGGCTATTTGTGTCTTTTTCTTTCTCATCCCTGTTCTCTGCCCCGTTTCCACCTCTGCACTAATCTGTCCCTCGCCTTGTCTCCCCGGCTTCATCCTTCGACAATCTCAGTCATCTTCTCTTTCTGTCCACTAAAACAGGCGCTATCAGTGGGAAAAAGCTTCAGACTAAATGTTCTCTCAAAAAAATGGTGCCGGTTTTCTTCTCCCCCCTTTCAATTACCTGCAAACTTCTGCTAACTGGGATGACTTGCCAATATCTAATCGTGTTTTAGCGAGCACATCAAAGTCTCGACGATGTTTTCAAAAGTCTTTCAAGCTCTTTCAAAGAAGTTTCCAGAAAGTTTTCCTCACTTCAGATCAGTTTCCTCCTCCAGCGTAACAAGGTTTTTTATCTTTTCTACTCTTTCTCGAACTCTTTCATTTTCTCCACTGACAAAATGTAATAAACCTTTCTGCGTAATACTTCACCATCTATCCGTCTTTAATCCTGATAAAACGCTTGGCACTTTTTTGAGGAGCCCACAAGCTTCTCTGTTAAAATGGATGTTAATTGCGTGACCACTGAAGATAATGACACCTGAGAGAGAGAGAGAGAGAGAGAGAGAGAGAGAGAGAGAGCGCCCACGCGTCAGCTTTAAGGGCAACCGCATGCAATCATTGCAATTTCTGTTTAACCACCTGTTAGTTATTTTTTAATTACCGCACGTCCCACGCTTTTTTCATTAGCAGGCTAATGAAGTCAACCGTGTTAGAGAGAGAGAGAGCGTGTGGGCAGTTCAATGCGTTATAAATAGTTGTGGGTCTCAGACTTGTCATTGTCAAATCTGACGTTTTATATCTCACCGTAATTTAACGATAGTGCTGCACTTTTTGTCAATGCAGGGAGACAATGTGAGTACAAGAGGGCTGATGATGGAGATGTAGGTGTGTTAGTTTGAATATTAGACAAACTTTATCATAAAGGGACTCAAGATTTTCAAGATTCAGTTTTGGAAAAGATTTTGAGAGTACCAAATCTTGTTTTCATAAAGAAAAATATATTCATGTGAAAATAATAATGACACAACCATATTTAAAATAAAACCATCCTGGGGTGCCGGTGGCCTAGTGGTCAGGGTGCGCGCCCCATGTTCCAAGCAGGCGGCCCAGGTTCGAGTCCGACTTGTAGCTCCTTTCTCGTATGTCACTCCCCACTCTCTCTCTATCTCTCTGATTTCTGACTCTGTCCACTGTCCTGTCTCTAAACAAAGGCTGAAGAAGCACAAAAAAAGTTGTTAAAAAACTTTTGATTGAATTGGTCACATTTAAATTAATTCTATAATTTTTTTCAATCATTTCCAGGAGACTTTATAATAGAGGATTTCTCCCCTTCCTGTCTTCAGTGACAGATGTTGACATATCTAAAAATACAGATGTTTGGTCACAGTGTTGTTCACCTGATCCTCGGTGTGAGTCTCTTAAGCTAATTACAGAAGGCATATAAGACCACGGCTTCTCTAAAGTGTGCACACAGGTACACGCGTATCATAGTTTTGTCTTTTTAGAAACATACTCACACACTCTCCTGTCAGTCTCTAAGAAACGGCTGCTCAACCTCGCTGGTCGGCATCAAAATGACTCGTCGTTTAGAGCAAATTGTTATTGTTGGCCTCATGCAGACGAGCTCTGATAAGTGGGGGTTGTTTCTGTATTAAATGGACAATGATGAAATCGTGAAACCGACTGTGGATCATCTTAGATTTATTCAGCCATGGTCAGACAATATAGAAACACAACACACATGGCTGACAAAGTGTGGACCAAGATCTCACAATCGCTGGCAATCATGGGCAAAGTGGCCATCATGGGCAAAGTGGCAAAGTCTTCATCTTCACAGTGTTGATTATATTCTGCTAGAAGGTACAGCCCACAAATTCCTGGCTGCTTCGGTTCATCTCTAAAAGGCTAGAAAGAAGACATCACCTTGACTCTTAAATATCAGACATATACATTTCTTCAGTCTCAGAGTCACATTTCCTTTTCAGCTCACAACAGACACTTGGCTCCAATCCAAATATAACTCTGCTGCTATGAGGTCTCTTACACAGATGTATTACAGCTTCACAAACCTAAAAGAAGAATTACTCTGAGATGGTTTACACAATTTAAAGATATCTCCACAAAATTATCAAGATGAATGCATTCATGAAAATACAGCCTCCTGTCAATAGCGCTGGCTGTGGCCATAGACTGACTTGTAGCTCCGATTAATGGGCCTGCTCTCAGCACTCTGCAACCTGGATGTAAACGAGCACAGTGAACGAGCAGCGTCTCATAGGAGCAGCGGGGTTCAAGAGTATGTTCACCTAGAAAATTGAGATAGAAATGTTGAACCTGAGTCAGGTTACACTTGCACATTGACCGGAGTAACGTGTAGCCACATTCAGCAAACCAAATTCAATCTTTATTTGTAAAGCGCCCGATTCATAACAAATGTTATCTGGAGACACTTACATATAAGCAGGTAAAGGACCCAACGTTAACCCATCATGAGCACAGCACTTAGCAACATTCAGCAAAGTTACAGTGGCAAGAACAAACTTCTAGTCTGAATTTAGATTTCTGTTTAACCAACTAGGAAATGAGTTGCCTTAGAAAAATAAACTGTCTTATACTCAGACCAATTAGAGAGCAGTAAGTAATGATCCTTAGAGTTCTTGTGACTTCCCTTCAAATAAATAAATCCACACAGTCCCTTCAGTTAAACCAGCAGCAGCTGTTTAGCAACACACAAATAACCATTTACCACCACATCACACCAATGGAGGCTAAGCCAACAGAGGGGGGAAAGTGTTTCCTTTCATCAGGTTTCACAAACACAGCTCTGGCTTCAGCACGGAGACTTCATGTTTATTTTGTTTTGTTAAAAGAAAAGCAAAAAAAAACTTCTTTTTTAAAAAATCTACTTTTTTACCCGATGCTTATAGGCAGTAGGCCCAGCCAGCACTGAGAGATTCAGCCAGTTGGGAGTTTAAAAATACACTCGATGCAGCCTCATCTCATTTCAATGCAAGCTGTGAATAGAAGCTTCAGTGTTCGGCCTCCAAAAGCCCGGGAGTCTGCAGCCTCGCTGTCTGTCCTCCAGCTCAGCAAGAATGGATGTAATGACACCTACTGTACAACCACACACACCATAATGAGCACATTCATATGACTACTGCACAAGCTCAAACCACAGTGCTCTAATTGGGCTTTCAATAGGTTACTATGACACGAGGCAGCCCACAAAGAACCCCAAGAAAACTTTCAGTTCAAGTTAAAAAAAAAAAAAAAAAAAGATCCAAATTGGAAGTAAAATGTGCAACAGGAGTTTGATGTTATCATTAAGGACCACACTGCATCTGACCACACGGGATAATGACACCTCATGCGCCACCACAGAAATATAAAGGCACCGGGTGTGCAAAACGGACATAATTGGCCTCGAAGCAATCAACCCCAATTACCCAGCGCCGTAATTGGCTGCAGAGCAATCAACAAGGCAGCTATCATTAAAGTCTGAGCAGGCACCAGCATGCCCATGACACCGCTTATCTCTGCAGTTTATCTGCCCCGGTTAGTTACAGCTTTTTTTTTTGCTGCCATAAACGGATAAAGAACAGCTGTCGTTGATACCGTAATACACCTAATGCGCTGTCGCTTTGTGTTGAAACGTTCAAGCGAAGCACTGAGCCGCCGCTGGGTTGTCGAAAAGGTGAAGAAGTGAGAGGGAAAATGTGAGCGACAATTTGAAAATGACTTTAGAAATATTCTTTGAGAACATCTGAAGAAGAGGAACAAAAGGTAACTGCATGTGAACAGGTATATAACTCACTCACTAACTCTCTTTCTCTCTCTCTCTGTAAAGTATAATTGCTGTTATTTTCATCTCTCACACAGACGCCGATGTGCGCTAACTAATCAGGAAACGTTTTCCCCTGGAGGAAATGCATGGCAGCTTCTCTCTCTCGCTACCTGATCAAGTCAAAACAGCATCATGATCACATGTAGTCTTACACAACAGTACTGCAACAGATAAGACCTTTGTCTTTTTTGCAGTTTGTCGGCTGTTTCAAAGACGCATGGGGATCATTTTTGAAGCCTGTTGTGAAAGATTGCATGTCCACTCTGCATCTGTTTTCCTATAATTCTCTTCTTTACACTTCTTTTGTGGCTGCTTCCAGCATGTCAAACATTTCCAGCTGACATGAATGAAATACTGATTTGCCGCAGAGACAGGCATGGATATAGAAGAATGACATACCAAAAAAAAAAGAAACTTAAACCCTTGTCTGAGTGTATGATTATGTGTGATTATCTGTCTGCCTGCCTGTTTTTCTGTCAATCTGGAGGGATTTGTTTTCCCGCAAAGTCACAGACATCTCTCTCTCTTCCTCATATGTTGGTGTTTGCGTTGGTGTTGCTCTGTCTCTCGCATTCCTTCACAGCAGGGAATGAGGTAGAGGGAAAAGCTAGCTTTGCCCGTTGCTAATGATTAATCAACGTTTAGCTGTCAACACTGAAACTCAACAAAAGGTGAGTACAATATCGAGAATTGCTTTCGATGAGGTTGTGAAAAATATTGTATTGTTTGAAACTTTTCAATACCATGTGTTTAAAAAACGATATAATCTGTTATTTAAGTGACAGATAGTATTGAAAATCTGACATCTGCTTCATAAGACTGGTGCACAGGAGAGGAAGGAAAACATAAAAAAAAAAAAAAAGAAAATAGCAAGCAAACTCCCGCACACAGATAATACATCAGCAACATGTTGGTGCTGAAAGTTGCCAATGTCTTGTTTTATTTAAAACAGTGCGCAGGACTTTTTCTTGGCATTTTTGTTGATTAAAAAACAAGACCTTTCCCAACACTGCGGGGCCTTGGCCTTCACATTTTAATGGAATCAAACATCAAAAGTGTCATTAATTCTGGAATAATGACAACCCTAGTTTTCCATTAACAAAAATTTGCAAGCAATCCCCTGCACACTAAAGTCTAAATTGTGCAATTATGGTGGCAACATTTGTGAGATTAAGACAGCGTGTAGGAGTTTGCTTCCACAGTTTTTAAAGTTTATTTTTGGGCTTTTTATGGCTTTTATTTTCAGAGATAGGACAGTGGGTAGAGTCAGAAATCAGGGAGAGAGAGAGAGAGAGAGAGAGAGAGAGAGAGAGAGAGAGAGAGAGGGGAATGACATGCAGGAAGGAGCCACAGGATGGACTCGAACCCCGGGTCGCCCACCTGGAGGACTACAGTCTCTGCACACGGGGTATAAGCACTACCAACTAGGCTACCGGCACCCCCCTACTTGCAATTTTTTGTTGGATTTAATTCTCTCCTGAGCACCTTTCTTATGAAATACAGTCTTTCATAACTCTGAAATAACAGAGAATGGATCATTTAAAAACATATGGTATCAAAAAGTGAGGTATTTTGTGTAAGTATTAATACATCTGTAAGTGGATAAAATGAACTTCCAAACTCCATGTGATCTGCAGAGTCCCTCTGCACCTTTAAGAAAAAGCTAAAGACCCAGCTCTTTCATGAATACCTACTAACTTAATGATGATGGTCTCCATATTATTGATGATGATGATGGTAATGACGATGGTTTTTGTTTGATAACGACGACTTATAAGATGGTTTCTATACTGATTAGAGCTCTCAAGAACTGCCCTCAATGTTGTGCTTTGCCTCTGGTCACTTCCTGTCAGCACCTGTGTGTCCAATCAGACTCAAAGCTGATCGTTTGCTCTTACTGACATTGTTCCCTTTTTTCTAGATCCTTGCTTGTGTTGTACTTACTCTCTGATGTACGTCGCTTTGGATAAAAGCGTCTGCTAAGTGAATTGTAGAATTGTAGAATAAAATAGAAAATGACACATAGAATAATCCAACAACAACATGTGTGGCCTGTTTTTTTTTTTTTACTAGACTATAAGAAGTAGCTTTTGCTGTCTTGTTTCAAAGTCTTCTGTATTAAAAACATAGAGATCGTATTCCCTCACTTTCCTCTTTGTATGACTTTTTCTGTGTTTCGGTGTCTAAAAACTTCTATCCTGTCTTCCTGCCAGCTGATTTTTCAGTCTTCAGGTAATTTCCACAACCTCAAACCCCCCCAATCCTCTTTGAAGGTTTGAAACTAGAGCACCCAGATACATAAAGCCCCAAACAGAGGTTGAAAAATAGAGCTATCAGGCTACCCCCCAATTCCCATCCAATTTAAATATTCAGGTAATCAGACATCATATATAATTAACTTCCTTCTTCCTCAAAAGAAAAAAATACCACAACTTTTTGAGATTTCTTTCCAAAACAACTTCTCTGCCGACATGTTTCATTGAACGCTCGCTCTTCAAAGTGGAATCATGGATCTTCCATTTTAAGCCTCTGCTCCCGACTCTTAATTGTAAAGTGGATTGGAGGATCTTTGATGTTTGTATCTGGGAGAGTTGGAGAAAGCCTCAAACCACTAGACAAAAGGATAGACAGAGACAGTAATTTACTGAGAATTAATTCTCTGCTGTCAGGAGAGAGGGAGGAAGAGAGGAAAGAAAATTGGAGGGTAATTTATTTCCATATATCAGTTATTTATACACAATCAATAAGCTTTTACAAACTATACGAGAAAAAGTTATTGTTGAGAATACGTTTTATAGTTTTTTCAATTTGCTTTTTGGACAACAGTGGATATGGCAATCTTGAAAAACTGACTGATGAATAATGTTTTATTATTCTCATAATAAATGATCTCAGAGTTGTTGGGTCAAATTTAATTCCATTATGTTTATTTTTTTTTAGCAGGGGTGTTGCCATAATCCTGGACCCCGGGTCAATATATCACATTGGGCTCCTCCACCACAGCCTCCATCAACTCTGCAATATTGCTGTAACCACACCTCTACTACACAAATTATTATTATTCAAGATTGTCAAATTATCTTTACTTTTGGTCCATTTTGAAGGATACAGTCTATCTTGTTGTAATCAAAAGAATCAAAGCTTAAAAAAAAAAAACTATTCCTATTTCATTAAAACAATCAATATAACTGATTCCCTGTGGGTGGGGGATGGGCTTGGGGGTGCAATCAAACGTTGTAGGAAAACTCCTGTACAATGTCTGAATTGCACAAATATGAACTTTTTATTAGATTTAGACTGAGTTTGTCTGCAATTTTTGGTAAAATTAAAACTAGACAACACATAATATTGGGTGCCAAGGGCTTCTATTGTTGTTGCCATGGTAACAAAATAGGTATCAATAAAGTTAGGTTTCTTCAAGCATTGTATCAAATTTAAATATTTCAGTATCATGAAAACACTTAAAAACTCTTTTGTACTTTATATTAAACAATAAAAGTGGATTCAAGTATAATATATGCATCTTTTGGCATTTCTGGTTTTTAAGCGTCTCTCACCCAAACAAAAAGTATACATTATTTTAGGTCCAATATCGGCGCCTCCCGCCAATGGGACCCTGGGTATCCAGCCCCATTCCACCGTATGACACTCGTGCTTTTTTGGGTTCCTAAGTTCAGAGAATTTAAAAGAAAATCTAGGAAATATATTTCAAAAAAGGGAATTCATAACGGCTTCTTTGTCAAGGTTTTCATTCAAAAGACAAAACGTCCAACAGTCTTTTTTTTTTTTCGGTTCAAATATTATTTTGAAAACAACAAAAAAAATCGGGACAGCACATAAACCACAAGCGACCACTAATAAATCAATCTAGAGAAGGAGCCGATGGTGTTTGTTTCTGTTGATGAAGATCTTAGGGCTGATGTAAACCCCAGTAAGACATGAAGGGAGTCGGCCTATAAAACATCTGATGTGCTGTAAAACTGGGATAAGCACAGATCTGTTGCATCTTCAGGTGGCATGGCCCGACTGTTTTTCTGTTTTTTTAAACTAACTCAACACAGCATTCCTCGCTTTGCTTTGCTTGTCCTCTTGTTCTATTATTCACTCTCTGCTTCGTTTGTTCTGCTCTCCTCTTGTCTCCTGCTGTATCGCTCCGTCTCTATCTGTATTCCCCTGAGCCTGTTCACATCCACTATGTCTCATTTAGCTGCTATTTCTCCTTCCCTCCTTTCAAGAGGGGATCACTCGTGGTACCAAACACTCAAACTGGAGAATCAACTGGGGGAGTAAGAGAAGAAGTAAAGGGCTGATCAGAGTTGTTCCCTTTGGTATTCTATTTATCTACTTGTTGCATGTTGAAGGAAATGGAAGAAACCAAATATCTGGGTCCTAATTTTACAACCAATTGAGCTCACAACCAAAGGTGGATACAATTCATAAAAAAGCACAACAATGAACTTTTATCATGTGTGTATTACCATGAAGAGTCTGGTCTATTGAGTCTGGTATGTCTTTGTCTATAGAGGAAAGGTTTGGGAAATAGAATCCAGCCAATGAGAACCAGTTTTGCAGGTTTTTAAAAAAACACTGAAAACATTTTGTTTAGTTAAATCTCCAGTTTAGCTGATTGTGAAACAGACTGAAATGAATACTGACGCCTTTAAATGACCCAAACACGCAAACGAGATCATCAGTAGTAAGATTTTTCATTTCATCAAAGATACTTTTAATGTCTGAAACTTCTGCCTTCTGTAGGTGTCGGACTATATTAACATCATGCTGGAGAAAATTACTTTGTTTACATTTTTAACAGCAGAGATTCACAACGAGTAGCCTAACACATTTGAATATTAAAATAAAGAAAGAGAAGATTTTTTTTTTTGTTTAAAACAAGGCTCACACATAAAAAGGACAGAATCAGCAAAGATTGTCCAGAGGGGGCGCCAAAATCAACATAAACAAAAAGTTCCTCAAAGGAGTTTAAAATCTCTGCAGCCTTTTCTTTTTTTTTTTACTTTCTGAACATCACGCTCTTTCTTTTGTGACTTGTTCGATTTGGAAAGCAAAAATCAACACAAACCCAAAGTTTCATCACGGGAGCTTTGAATGGCCTCATCCTCACAGTTCAATCTGTTAAGCTTGGATAGTGAAACTGGGTTAATGTGCAACAGATACACTTTGCACAATTCCTGATCTAAAAACCAGGGAGTGATATATGGTTTGACTGCAACACATTTTAAGAAGCTACACTGTCTGCGCCAAATAGAGTTCAGAAAAATTGTCTGTAGGCTAAATGTACGAGCTTAAAGTCTCGAACAAATATGGTCAGGCTGAAGTCCGTTCCATTGGCTCCAGAAAATCCCGGTACAACTGAATGTTCAGTCACATTGAGATGGGTTTTGCATAAAAAAGAAAATTCTGTACAACCATTTAATCCAGAACGTCCAGGAGTGGAGGATGTGCTGATTATTCACGCTGTGGAGGTCCACTCTGTGCTCCATAAGAGGACCCAAGACGTTCCCCCCGGGGGGCGAGTTAAACCAAGCCTTGAAAGCCTTATTCAGAGCTAGAGGAGAATTTACATCCTGTTTCTGAACCATCAAAATGATTCAGCTCATCTGAAAGCCGACTTTAACTAACTTCTTCTTTCTGCAACAAGTGAGTCCCAGAGGACAATTATGGAAAAACTTCTGGGATGGTGTGAAGCAGATGTCACAGTCAAAGTCACTCAAATAATCAAGACCGACTTTATTCACATCGGGGAATTCTAAAAAAAAAAGGGAACTTGCCCCAACACATCCTTGCCCCCTTACTTCCTGTTTCAGATGATTGAGCGGTCGTGTCGGCTGAGCTTGTGCGACACGACACCGCCACACACTCTGCAGAATTCAAACCGGTCAATTAATGCATGCAGAGTTCTTGCACATCACAAAAAAAATCAGTCTACATAACTTTTAATCTAATCAGCATTTGAGTCACAGAGACATTTTAAGGATCAGTGGATTCTGCCAAAGTGAAAAACTCTGAAGCAGGGAGTCTCCTAAAATGGAACATGGCACCTTAATTGGGGTCAAGACCAGTCAAAATCCTCATTAGACAAGAATGTGCCTTCCAGTTGCCACACACACACACACACACTACACCGTCAAGAGACTGGGGATTAGCTCCAGTGGAAGCACCTTTTGGCAAAGACATCAGTAATCAGCTGTGTAATGGAGAATAAAAGATATAAATGCAGATTAAAATCGAGAAAAAAACAAACAAAAGACAAACATCAAGATACGGCATCAAAAGCCTGCCTGTGTGTGTGTGTGTGTCTTTGGCTTTTATTATGACGGTGCGGAGAGAAGAGCTGGAGGGAGAGTTCAGCGAGGGAAGGAGCTCCACTGAGCCGCCTCATCATCATTCACTTTTTACAATCCTTTTATTTCATCCCAACTTCTTACGGCGTAATTTGTCTCCGCGCTGATCCGGTAACCTGCTTCTATCTTAATCCTTTCCTCTATAAAATCTGTGTGTGTGTGTGTGTTTCTGTGTGTGTGTGTGTGTGTGTGTGTGTGTGTGTGTGTGCTATCAGCTTGGCCAGCTGCTTTGGCAGTTCTCAGCCTCCTCAGGTTATAATGTGAGTGTGCAAAAAAGACATATGTATAAAAGAGTAAACACAATCTGAGCTGTAACTCCACAACAAAGTGATTTATAGTTTTGGCACACATAGAAGTACTCGTGCCTTAATGGCTGATCCCACTAATAGACTGCACTGATCCTTAAGAGGAGAAAAAAAAACAAGCTGTAGACATGTTGACTGTGAGCCAAAGAAGCAGAACTGATGTTTAATTTATGCACCTCATCCGTCCGACCATTTCACTCGGCTTAAAAAAGGCAAAAGTAAGCAAAGTCTAGATGCTGCTGGAGAATAAACAGACAGATTTTTCCTGCGGTGGGAGGTTTGTTTAGAGTGATTCTACGCCCCTGATTCTGCTCGGAAGAAAGTCTCAAATCTGAAGTATTTTATGTTTCGATCTGGTATCCTGTCGTGGGTGGGGGGGGGGGGACCCCGTGGACAGCAGAGAACACACTCTGTGGATTGTCAAGTGGAGCGAAACCATAACCAATTGGGAAGCGAGCTGACTGAAGAAGGAACAAGCCGACCACAGCAGAGCAGTTTTTTCTCAAGCCCGTAACAGTACAGCATGTATGAACTCCATCAATAGGTTTGTAGCATCATAAAATCAATACTTTTCACTGTAGCTATGAGAGGAATTTACTCTTCAGCATCAGTGAATCCTAATTTCTGACTCGCAAAAATAAATGTTTGAGAGGGAAGATGAATCTGTGGCTCAGTTTGTAAAAGTCTGTCGTCTCTCAACCAGATGGTCGGGGGGTTGGATCCCCAGCTCCTGCAGCCACATGTCCGATGTGTCCTCGGGCAAGACACTTAACCCCAAGTTGCTCCCACTGCTTCGTCTGTGGTGTATGAATATGATGAATTACTCCTAATGGTGACTTTCCACAGCAGCCTCTGCCATCAGTGTGTGAATGTGTAGGTGTGACCTGAGGTGTAAAAGCGCTTTGAGTAGTCAGAAAACTAGAAAAGCCCTACACAAGCTCAAGTCCATTTACCATTTACAAGAATACAACATGGTCCAGGGTTTTTGTTCCATTCCCTGGAGTACATCTCAAATTAAACTACATACATGACGTGGGTGTGTGGAGGAAGAGGGTGAGTTAGCAGAGCAGACGATGAGACTAAAACGTTATAAAGGTCAAATAATCAAAAGAGACTAAAGCCAGAGAGATAAAATAAAAAAAAGAGAGCGTTCACAAAACTCTTACTGAGAGAGAAAATATTGAAATGTCCAAACCGTTTAAAGTGATGTCGAGTCTGTAAAGCAGTGAAGCAAAAAGCTGCAAGGAGACAGAGCTCAACACGGGCAAGAATGGGTGACAGCTGATTATTTAGCTTCAATGTGTTATGTGTGTGTTTGTGTTTGTGTGTGTTTGTGTTTGTGTTTGTGTGTGTGTGTGTGTGTGTGTGTGTGTGTGTGTGGGTGTGTGTGTGTGTTTGTGTTTGTGTTTGTGTGTGTGTGTGTGTGTGTGTGCGCGCTGTGCTCAGAAGTTGATTATGTGCATTGCTGCTCATTCACGGATCATTTTCCTCCGAAGCCCGGAACGATCTCCACCAAGCAGCGCAATCCAATTAAAGTAAAGTCAAGAAGCCTTCACCTCCATGAAAAGCAAACACTCACTCTGCACGAGACAAGAAACAATGTGGACACACAATCAGATACCACATACATTAAGGGAACGTTTGAGAGAGACAGAGAGAGGGAGGGAGGGGATAGAACAAAAATGTTTAAGCAATTACAGCAGGGGGAAATGTTGCAGTCCATGCAGCGCCTAAACGGCTGAATGCTCTGTTGCATGCTGCTCGACGGTGTTTGCAATTTGACATGAAAAAAGAAAACCTGAGACTTCAGAAGTTGGGAAGAAGTCAATCACATACTCTATCATACAGTCAGCTTTTCTTCTGTTGTCGGGGGTTCCTGTGCTTCTCTCTCTAAATATGAGTCTTTTCTAAGGATTATTGCCTTTTTTCCATGATTCAATAGAGAATAGACATGAGGACACTTAGGGCGCGGTCACACTGGCCATCTGTACCGTGCCGTACTCAGGCACGATTGGACCCCGCTGCGCCATTGCCAAGCTGGCCGGCACGGCCCGCGGTGGACACTGGCCAGGACTAACCGTGCCTAGAAGCACGATTACCTCTCGTACATAACGTCGTAATACAACGCATGCACGCTTTATGTTATGATGAAGCGTGCTCACTTTACAAACAGGCAGACGAGAGAGAGAGAGAGAGAGACACCTCTCAAGAAAGTGTACCGTGCCTGAGCACGGAGCGGTCACACTGGCCAAACGTACTGGACTTTAGCGTTGAAGCGTGCTTGGGCACGGTATGGATGGCCAGTGTGACCGCGCCCTTAAAGGCAGGATTGGTTAATTTCCTCCAGATCCACTTTTTAAGATTTTGATTGAAATTGTCTTTAGGTCCTGACAGAAATTAATAACTCATGTTCTCTGAAAAAGGAACAAAGAAAATCTGTCATCTGTATCAGTTTGTAAGCCTGTAAAAACATCGACCAATGTCTGCCACGAGGTACCGATCTGATGAACCAATCAGACGCCTCCCTGTCTCCCTGCTCGCTCTCTAACCCTCGCCTGCACATAGTGTTTCCTTACCGCTGAATGAGACATGAGACGACGTCATTTTTACACAATTCAAGGGATAAGTTGCTTCTGGAGCAACACCACTCGTGCATGTAAGTGAGGCGGCGTGGCTTTATGAGGGAACACAGAGGGGGGAGGGGGGTGGGTGCAGACGGAGCACTGAGGGAATGCTACTTTCAAAATCATGCTAGTTTTAGAAAATGAACCAACCCTGCCTTTAACACAACACACCAGATGTGTAACTTATAAACCACAGCAAACAAAATGCATGTATAGAATTTCCATTTGACGCCTACAGATGCTCTGCAGTGTCCACTACCCAGTGCTAAAACCCTGTGCTAGTGGTGGTGTTTTCAAACTACATCTGTCCCTCAAGGCATCCCGTCCAGTTTCACAGACGGACTAAGTTGGGAATTGCGATGCAACATCTACTGTAGGCTGGCTTAACATCGAGAATCCTCCGGGCAGGTCAATCATCAAAAAGAGTGAATTCCTGCAGAGGCATGTGATGATGAGGTCAGACAGTGGAGTCAGAATATCACAACAGCATCTGCTACACAGACTTTCTGCTGCACTATACAAGACAACAAGAAGGGTTAGCGTCAGCAAGACTAAAAGTTGCATTTCTTTAAACTCTTAAGAACCTGCAAATATGAAACCTCCTTTGTTGGTCCATAGATATAAATTCAACCAAATCATTTTCTTGATATGCATTATTCATCACCGAGTAAGTCGACACACACAGTTTCACAGGATCAGAAAGCCAGAATCTTGCTCTACCTTTAAAAAAAAAAAAAAAAGAAGCAGACAGATATTCATGTACAGAGAAGCAAAAACGGATTTAATTAGAGTGTATATATTTCTTATTCAATGCAGACAGTTGGAAGTGATCAAAGCTGTGTATGCATGTATGTGTCTGCTATCAAAGGCTTCCGCTCCCCCCCTGCAGCAGTCTGCCAAGTCCTGCCTCATCACATGCACGGGGGTCAGCACTTTTCCGGGGGAACATATTAAGCGCGGCTGCAGACGCACACTGCACGAGTGATTTATGCTGTTACACGAGATTTATTGAATTAAAATCCTTTAATCCCTCATACCTCAAACAGCATACATGTAATGTCTTCTAATCTCAACGTTCACCTTTCTCAACATTACTGCAGGCTACAGCGCATGCAACGCTAAACTCATGGCAACAGTCCAAAACGGTAATCCTTTAGCTTCAAGGCAATATGTTACCTTACGCTGTTGCACGTTGCTGGAAATAACATTTTTGTATGTTAGCCGCGTAGAAGCATGGTGTGGGTATTCTGGCTCACATGGGTCACTAAGACTACACAGTGGGGACGTTGGCCTGTTGGTACATTTCAAAGGTAGCAAAAGAAAATCAGTAAAATATATTAGAAAAACAAAACCAGACGCTGTAGTCCTTCAAGCGGGCAGCTCCGGTTCAAATCCGACCTGTGGCTCCTTTCTCACATTTCGTTCCCTACTATCTCTCTCCTGGATTCTGACTCTATCCACTGTCCTGTCTCTCAAATCAAAAAGGCATAAAAAGCCCCAGGAAAAAAAAAAAGGTATATATACGTTATGTGACATTCTGAAGATTAATAAAGCAAAAATCTAATAAAACGTATTTAAATATACTGTGGCGTAATATCTTGAATCTATCTATTTTTGTTTTCATTGTCCGTCTGTTTGTTTTCCCTGCATCTCTGGGTCGGTTTACTCTCCCGACGGGCCGGCTAAAGGCATCGTGCAATTCTGAGATGATCTAAACTCTGACTCAGTCCTGCTGAATAATGAAACGGATGCTGCTCACTGTAGCATGTAGCTGGTGTTAGCCTGGATACCGTTTGTGCTCCACCCTATATGTTTCAAACACTCACTGCACAAACACACAGCTGCGAAGCTCATGCAGAGTTGTTGTTCTTTCTGCACTAACCAAAGCCGTTTTCATATTTATGCATTCCTGAAAAGTTCTAGACAGAGAATGTCAGGAGGACAGCTGCTGAAATCCTCCTGATCTGGTTGTTCACACCATGCACCTCAGAACGGGAGACTCCTTGTTGGACGGGGCGGGGTCGTCTTCTGAGGCAAGACATGACGTAAAAATGGAACAACACAGAGGTGAGGGACGAAGCAACAGAGTCTGTTATACGACATTATAATGAGAAAATTAACCTTGATATGAACGCAATGCGTAGTTCAACAGAATCACAATATCAACAAAAGAGCGGGGAAGAACATACTGGTGAACTAAGATATGGAAGCGACTAGTGATCAGAATTCAAATGATAAAGCTAATTTGAAAATGAAAATGCATTAACAGAAATGCTTTTTAATTTTCAGAATATGGGTGTATTATTTGAGTCTTAAAATTAAATCATGACTAATTTATCTAATTTGCATTTTAGTTTTCAACTTCAAAAATGCACATTCTTTGACTAAATTAAAATGAAGAAGCAAATTACATTTGCTTTTTCATTTTCAAAAAATGCTCTGCTAAATTTGTATCATAATTCAAATGAAAATGCTGATTTTAAAATGAAAATGCATTAACAGAAACGCATTTTAACTTTCAGAATATAGGTGCATTATTTGATCTATATTTAAAATGAATATTCAGTCATCCAATTTGCATCCTAAGGTCTTTGGCTTTTCGTTTTCAAACTTGCCGTGCTAAAAAGTTATCATAATTCAATTAAAAGCATTTCTGTTAATGCATTTTCATTTTCAAATTAGCTTTATCATTTGAATTCTGATCACAAATCGCTTCCATACTAAGAACATGACGCAGCACTTTAAGTACGTGCAGGGAGAAATATACACGTATGTATACATGGATATGGTGGTGCACTGATCCCAGGACATGAACGTCACCACCACCCCCCCCCCCCCCCCCCGTCCTCTCACTATCTCGAGATGAATTGTCCTGATTATATCCTGCTGCGTTCTCACATCAGCTCACTCCGACTTTATGTGAAAAAAATACTCATGAATGTCTGCTTGTGTGAACAAAGCTGAAGTAACATTTCCTATTTTCCTTCCAAACATTATCTCAAAGCTGTGATTTCATTAATCAAGTCGCTTGGAGTCGAGTAGGGGAGATTTCTTATTAATTACTCACAAGAGCTCAGCAGCCTACAGGGCAAACCGCTTCCTCTTCTTCTCTCTGCACATTATCTTATGTCAACACTGTTCGAGGAAAAACTGAAAAAAAAGAAGAAGCAGAACAATAAACCCATTCTTCTCTCTTAGCTAAATGAGCATTCACTTTTATTCCCCACACATTCCAAGTAGGTGTATAAAACTCGAAAATTGCTGGACCCGTAAAGAGACACGCACGCCCTTAATTTCAAGTGTCGAGCAACGAGCACCCAGTGAGTCTTTAACTCAACGGTGGAAAAAACCTTCCAAAAAAAGGGCTAAACAACCTTATAAAACTTTGTAATTAAAACAGAAATGTGGCTTCACTTGCTACTTTTTTACCTAAAGTCAGTTTATTGTTGAGCCTGAGCACAGCCTGCATCTCTTACTCTCGGAGAAAGGACTACTCTGATTTGCAGTGTCTTTCCTATATGAGGACATTTTAAGGCTGCATGTGTGTTTGTGAGCGTGTGTGTGTTTGTGAGTGTGTGTGTGTGTGTGTACTGAGGGCATTCCCCCATGTTCACATGTAACAGAGATTTTATGGAAGGGCAATAACAGCGGGAATGAATGTGCTTTCAGGGTGCTGCTGTGCCACAGGGTTTCTTGGTGAATGTACTGTTTGTGTGTGTGTGTGTGTGTGTGTGTGTGTGTGTGTGCACGGTGTGTGTGTGTATTTGGAGGATATTCTGGCATCATTTCAAGCTGGCAGTGGAAGGTTTACGGAGGTCATAATGCATTTCTTGGTCACTAAATGCAAGAAACCATTACCCTGTCAAATCTGATATGTGTCTATGGCTGAGATTTTGTGTGTCGTGTGTGTGTCTGTGTGTGTTTGTGTGTGTGTGTCCTCTTCAGTGTGATACATATTAAATTTCCACTACACTTTTATAGCCTCCCACTGTAGTCTGCTCTATTGCTCTGGTTATCATGCCGGCCTGTAATGGGAACTGTGGGATGAATGCATACAATGTGTTTAAGGCACACAGACACTGTCAATAAAAAAAACAACAAATAGAGGAGGAGAGAGATAGGCCGGGCGCCGAGTTTATGTCTATGTGGAAGCGATTTGAGATACTTATGGGAATGTCGGGAATTGCACTCAACATATTACTTTTGTGTCCTGCAGACATTACAGACCACCAAAGTTGGTTTTATTTCCCGTTATTATAAGCGACAAATGTTTCCCTCGAGGAGATAAAAATTGCATGAACACGCAAATGAAAGTACTTCAGAAAAATGTCAAAGTTGCACGAGCATAAATGATTAAAAGAAAATTCATCCTAGCTCACATTCAGAAGCTGACAGGTTAGTTTCTCAGAAACGTCTTGTCGCGACACAATACCGAGTAAATGCAGTGGGAAATGTGGATGATTGTGTTAGCTGTGTGCATTTTAAAAAGCTTCTTTTTACTCCTCTTCAGACACTGATGGCATATCTGTGTTTCCATCTGTGAACATCGATCACATCCGAGCCAATGAGAACCCTTTCTGTGGCTTATTAAAAATGTCTGCACTTCTTAAAGTTGGTTAAATATTTCCTGCATGGCTGTGTGGCGCTAAAAGGTGGTTTTGCATGATTTAAATGTATCAATATTTGGACTATTTTCTCCTGAAAATTCAAGAAGAAAGGTAAAAGTATGGATTAAGTTAGCTATTGTTTCATCACACGTGTCAGTCCACGGCGCGTGTGCTTCTGGCTGTCCTCGGGGTTCTTCCTCACTCAACAGGATATTGGATCGGAAATGTTGAGCATGGTAACAATTTGACTGGATCACTCTTTACATGCCTCACATGGCATGACATGTAAAGTAATCTTTACAACCATCAAAAAAAGCTCGACTATGCTGGGGAGCCGGTAGCTTAGTGGTGAGTGCGCACACCCCAGTGTATGGAGGCTGCGTACCTCCAAGTGGGCGGCCCAGGTTCAAGTCTAACTTGTGGCTCCTTTCCAGCATGTCTCATCACGATTTCTGACTCTATCCAGAGTCCTAAATCTCTAAATAAAGGCATAAAAAGCCCCAAAATAAACCTTAAAAAGGGAGGGGATTGTACCCAAAATCAGCTAGACTTTCTTGTAGTGTGTGTTAGGCTTTAGCAGCCTTTATGCTGTACTTCCTCATCAAAATACGTTTATTATAAACCGAACATGCTCGCTCTGGTTTCATGATTAAAGACAGAAACAAAGACATGTGAAATCTGGGAATACTTGGAAAAGTTCCCCTCCACATTGCAGTTTGATTCGGTCGATTCGATGATAGATGTTTAGATTCAGGTTTACTTTTCTGTTCAACAAGTGATACACAGATTTCTCTTTTCACTTCACTTTCCTATACTATATATATATATATATATATATATATATATATATATATATATATATATGTTGTGAAAAATACTGTCTGCTTACAGCATATCCTCGCACATTTTGTTTAGCGTGCCCATACGTTTAGACATCTGCTGCTCCTTATTAAGAAGACTGAACATATTGTATTCAGGATGCTGGTACCCACGCAAAAATCACTGCAGTATACACACACACGCCGTACTATGAGTGATGAGGACGCATTGTTCACACAGAGAAGACTTTTTCCTCTCTTTTACTTCATTCCAGAGTCTATAAAACATAGACGTAGTCTCAGTGATGTCACCCGTCCATTTTTGAAGCCCAATGATGGGGGGGGTCACCATATTGGAAATGCTGACTCCAAGTAACTTTCAGTCAACCTTGAAACAGGCGAAGCGGTGGAGCTTTGGCATTCCAGACTAAAATCTAAACTATAGGAAGGAGGACATACTGACTGCTGCTTTGTTGACAGAGAAGACAGCACTTCAACACAGCATGTTTCCTTAATGTCTGATCATATAGTGAGGTCATCGTATGGTTTAATTCAGTAGATATCTTACATATTGGACCTTTAAAGACCTTTAATAATATTTGACCTAATGGGGATCTATTGGTTTTTGCAGCAAGCCTCTAGTGGACACTTGTGGAACTGCAGATTTTTGCACTTCTGGATTTGCTTCATTTGTTTACCCACCACATGTTGCCACTTAGCTTCTTCCCAAAGATATTATTTATCTTATTGAGTATGGATGGACTGGTGGACGAGTGGATATTCAAGCCACTGATTCAGCAATTCGTCTGTGAAGAGCTGGAAGAATTTGGATGTCAACAATGAACTCATTCTTCTTGTGTACTTCTTTCTGCTCACTTTTCTGCCTTTTAATGGAGAAAAAACACAGAAAATGACGTTAATCTTTTCCCTTCTTAATCTAAAAAGTAAACGTATGGGAGTGTTTCAGATCATACAGACCCGCCAGTCAACTTTCCCCTCACTTCACTTACTTCATTATGTATGTTTTTTTTCTGATATTCCTCACAGGTGGAGAGAAATAACAATTTGGAGAGGCTCGCAGTGAAGTAAGGAGGGAGGAAACCAAACAGGGAAATAGCCTCAAACAGATTTATTTACGAGCCGTCTCCTCTGTAAAATACCAGCAGTGTCCATCCCTGCTCACATTTTTAAATCAAGGCCAAGAAAAGTCCAATTAGACTCAAGCAGAGACAAAGTTAGTTTTTTATCTTCATAATTCAGCTCACATAGAGAACAGGCTCTACAGAACAGGGACCAAAATGACAACATTCAGAGAACACAGAGGAGCAAGGTGGTCCTAAAAAAAAAGCTCAGAGGAAGGAACAACTCTTCTATTATCCTATTTAGATACACGCCTCCCTTCCTCTCCTCCCCTCGCTTCCTCTCTCTCTCCATTTCTTTTCTCCTCCATTTTCTCCAGTTCAAATCCCTTTTAAGTGCTTAGAAGGAGAGCAAATGTCCAAAACCACTTTCCAAATCCCCATGTGTGTGCTTGTCCCCATTTTTAACTGCCTGTGTGAGTGTGAGAGAGTGAGATGGAGAAAGGGAGAGGAAGAGAGGAAGTTTAGCTGATAGAGTAACCAGTATATGTGAGAAAAATGTCAAGGGGTTTTCTAATTCTCTGTTGTGAAGTCTCGCAGTAAACCAGAGGGAGAGAAAGTCAACACAACCGGACAGAAGACCTCTGATTGGTTGGGGATTGTTCGCGCTGATTGGTGGACAGATTATTTTCTGTCCCCCGAGTGGCTGGCCTGTGAGAACCAGGAAGAGGCATGCATATATTTTCAGTTTCAATGTGTGTGTGTGTGTGTGTGTGTGTGTGTGTGTGTGTGTGTGTGTGTGTGTGTGAGTGATAGCGAGGAAAAGAGTGTGCTGAAAGGTGAACTCCTGAGGGGGAATCAAAAGGGGAAGACATTCATTTGCAAGTCTGTCCGTGCCTCGTTTAATTTATGTGGAAGTAAATGTGTAATTTCCCCAAACACACACCCACACACCCACACGCACACACACACACACACACACACACACACACACACACACACACACACACACACACACACGCAAACACAAAGAAATAGTGTTCTGTCCCTCTGCAGTAAAGGGCCCTGGGAGCCCACTGCCTAAATAGCCCCTTCTGTACTTCACAGGCTGAAAAGTCATTTCACCCATGAATGTGTACAGTGGATATATTTTATATAGTGTAAATATACATGCCCTTGTGTGTGTGTGTGTGTGTGTGTGTGTGTTGGCAGTCTGCAGCAGGAACAAAAGCATCAATTCAACAACAGAAAGTAGGAAGAATGCAGCTTTTATAAAACATATCAAACCTTTTCTTTTATCTCTTTATTTGTCTGTTTCAGTGTTAATCCATCCTCTTCCATTTCCTTCTTTTACTCTAACCCCCCCACCCACCCCTTCCTCTCCTCTCTCATCTTTATTGACCTCTTTTCACTCCCCACTCTCTTTTTTTTCTCCCATGCTTCCACTTTTTTAAGTTTCCACAGGAGAGATGTTTACGAGGTCAGTGAGTAAAGGGACCGCTCAGGGCGCTCACTCACCGAGGAAGGAATCGAGTCAGACATTTGTAGTGTCTCCCCCCCAGCACCATCACCGACAGCAAACACACTAAATGCATATACTGAACAGGAGAATGTATGGACACATTCACACACACAGCTGGCTTTGTTTTGACTTACTCAAAGTGACAGACTTCACAAAGTGCTGCAGAGAATGTATCTGTACAGTATCCAGCTGTCAACGACATAGAGATAACGTACTGACAAATGACAGCCCGGAGTCTTTACAGTATGTCTGTTTGTCGGGCTTCTCTGTCAAATGAAAAGATTTAAATCAAATCTATGTGCTGAAATTGTATGTTTTTGGAGCAAGTAGTCGACTGTTTTAAAGCTCAGCTGTGCCAACTTTCTACATTTTGAAATAAATCTTTATACGATTTAATATAAAGTTATATTTTTGTTTTCTTAAACATCCTAATTTACTATTACATGAAATGAAACTAAAGTATAGGTGTAAATTGGAACTCACCAAGTCAGTAAGAAATGTTTTGAAAATGGAATATTATATTTGCTGCAGTGTCCGTCACATGCGATGCAGAAAAATCCAGGAGGGAAGTGACAACGACAGAGACTAATAAAACACTGATAAGCCTCAAACTCATTGTCTTTATCTCTGTGGGTGCATCAGAAAGTCACAGTTCGGACTACAGCAAAGTCAAAATGACAGAGAGGGCAGAGACAGAAGGGATGAAACAGAGAGAGAGAGAGAGGAGAGAAAATGGAGATAAGGAATTGAGGCAAGAGAAAAGAAAATGAATATAAAAAAGGAGGTGGAAAAAATCAGGTAGAATTAGTTTCACACTTGCAGAAAACTCCTGAAAAACTGTCCTGAAATGATCTAGATATTTTCAGGAGTGCATATGTGAAAACGTCTTTTGAACTACAGATTAAAAAACAAAGTAACAGCCGTGAAGAGAACAATTTATAAACCGAGGGACTCGCACAGAAAACTTGGTTTGAAATTCAGTTTAGATTGAACAGAAGTAGTTAATGTTATTTCTGCACAAGCACCTTGGAGCGGCACGGAGAAGGAAAACAAATTAACAGAATCGGAACAAACAGAAGAACTCGACACTGTTCTCCCAGTAATTATTTCACCTCATTTTAAGAGAAGAAAATTAGTTGTTGAGTAAATTACTGACATTAAATTGCTTTTTTTTTTTTATAACTCTCAAACTGCCTTTAAAACAATTCTAGTTTAAATGAACACTTCGAGCCTCCCTCCCTCCCTCCATACTTCTGTTTCTCTAGCTGATCTGTTACATGCCATCAGGGAAAATGTGAAAGTAATGGGGGGAAAAAAAAGTTAATGATTAATGATTTTGCTATTGCAGGAAAAGCTTCGGTTTAAACACACCTTGAAGTGAAACACAAACATATGCTGCGTTAGCTAGGAGTAAAATCCAGGAGTGAATCCTACAGAGGCGTTTCATTTTAAGACGTTGTTTAAGCAATCTTACAGCTACAGATTTACTTTCTCAAACGTCTTTCTATTAGGGATTTTCTGATGTCAACAATCGTTTCCTTTGGGCGTCCGTTGCCCCAATTTGAGCGAGCGATCTGTGCCATCACATATGTAAGGACGTGCTCACCAGCCTCCCCCTCGCCTGTCTCTCCCCCCCCCCCCCCCCGTAAAGGTTGACCGTGGATTATGTGGGTCTCAGACAAGCATGTTTGTCCTTTTTAAAAAGCAACCCGAGGCCAAAAACCTTTTCATAAAAATTGTTTAAAGTCCGTTTCCCGTGTGGTCACTCCACTTCTGAATGTGCCTTCAGGGTGGAGGTACACTTTCAAAATGGGCAACCAGCCAGACTAAGTGCTGCCATCTGAGCACTGGTGTGTGTCCTGGGTTCCATCTTTCAGTGGGAGGAGAGGCCGAGAGGGTCGTGTGACAGAGAGATGAAGGGATAGAGAGAGCGAGGGTTTTGCCACCCTGTGGTTTGTGGCTCTGCGCTCTCAGGCCGCCTCACATTCCTGCATCGCATTCTTTCCTCTTGCTCCAGCTCTCAGTTTTAACAGGGGATCCTGGTTCTGACTCTCATCAGACACGTCACATGTCCATTAAAAAGGCCCCGACATAACGATCTGTGCAAAATGAATGCAAACTGTATCGCAAGACATGTTGCAAATTGCTACACTTGACTCTAACAGCCTTGTGCTTTAGACAATCATATGATAATTTGGGTGCAATTAAACTGTCATTGACAAAAGAAAAAAAAGAGAAACACAAAATGTATCCTGAGAGGAACTTTGCAATCAGACTTCTTGGCTTTGATTTGTGCCATTTGTCAGTGGCTGTCTTTTTTTTTTATACACACTCAACACTCACAAACAAAACAGCCACTCACCGTTACCTGACACTTCACCAAAAAGTTGTCCGTCAGCCAACAACATGCAGCAACAAACAAAAATGCGCAGCCCAATCCAAATCAAACCACGAACCAGTTGTTTCTGTTGTTTTATTCATAAACTGACACGAGTGTATCGCCACTACATGTTGAGCAGATTTCACCGCCTTCCGTAATTGGCTGTCTCACCTGTCAATCAGCAACCCTCGGAGGCCAGCTGGATGTCAGCGACGTGGCTGGTAGAAGTCGATGAGGTCGGATGTTGACTGTAAATACTTAGTTTTGATTGCGAGTCTGCACGCTGGGCTGAACATACTGTAGGCCCAATTTAGCGAGCTAGCTAGTGGTTTGTGGGCGGTAAACAAAACAATTCAATCAAATGTAGCAACAATGGATGCATGAATACTCAAGAGGAGTAAATGTTAAATCGAGTGCGAGCACAGAAATACACACACCACGGGCGCACACGTTGCATGTTCTGACCTCATTCTGCTGAACCAGACACGGCTTTGACAATGTCGTCTCAGCATGCTAGCTGGAACACACACGCTCGCACAAAACAACCTGCACGCTAACCCCCTCACTGAAACGCGGTTCCCTCCAGGAGGAAGTCAGTAGACATAATATTTTAGGGGAGGTACGAGAATTGATGAAGAGAGAGGACAGAATGAAGAGAGATTGCGAGGAGGAAAAGGTTAAGCATAAAACATAAAACATGTACATTTTATCGCTGGATATCCACAAAAATTTGTGCCGGTAATAGTTCCAACAAGTTCCATGGAGCTGCTGTACTCTTCCTTGAAAATGATCTTTTGTGTAACCTGTGCTATGAATCATTTAGAGTATGGAGGGAATCTCTTTTTTTGTAAAGATAACCAAAGAAAGACGTAGGGGAGGGGGGGGGGGGGGTGTCAAGGTTCAGGGGGTGAGACAGAGGGAGAAGGGCTAAAAGAGCAGAGGAGGCAGAAATGAGGAGAAATGCCAAAAGAGAAGAGGAAGGATATGGAAGCGTCAGACTAATTGGTTCAGCGCCGTCTGCCCATTTGAATGCAAACCACCCCCTCCTTCTGTCCTCTCTATCACACACACACACACACACACACACACGTATACCAGACAAACAAGGACAAGAACTCTAATAGTATTGACAATGACTGACAAACGGGGCAGATGGTTATCTACGTATATACTCAAACACAAAGATACTAATTAAGATGGAAGGAAGATAAAGAGAATTACAAAAAGGGGACAAAGATAATCTGATGTGAGATAAAGCAATTAAGAAATACTTAGCGTGAAAGACAAAGGACGAGTAGAGTGAGTGAAAGAGACGCAGTTAAAAAATACCCATAAAGGGACTCAAACATTTTAAAAGAAACTTTTTTTTGCCCCCTGTATTTGTTCCAGTGAACCAGATCATCTTGACACTGTGCTGACCTGTAAGTACGGTGGCCAACAGGTGCAAGCACTCTGCAAAGGCTGAGGAAACTTGCATAAGAAAAAAACAAGCAGCACATTTAGAGTGGGGGTCCTGTCGCTTGAAGCCCCAGGATGCCTGGAGCTAGCGCTAGCTGTGGGGGCTAGTGAGCTCCGTCTCTTAACACATCCCTCTGCCCCCCCGCTGTCAACGCCTGACCCATCGAGCTTTTCACCATCTCCGTCCAGGTTTGAACTTTCAGTCTCCTGGCTAACAGTTTAACATTTCTCCCTGTCATCAAACAATGACACTTTCCTGACTGAGAACCCCCCCCCCCCCCACCCCCCGCCTGACAAGTTCAATCTCCTGGAGGGCACATGTCAGCAACAGTATGTAAGGGAACCAAAAGACACAAGTCAGAGAAGTTGGCAGTGGCCAAGAAGCTTTGTTGTAAACTTAATTATGAGACAGGTGATGGTGCAAACATTTAAGGGAATGTCTAGTTTCAAACGTTCTGACTGCTTGCCTTTCCTCGCTAGGTAGTATATTAGCTTTAAGTTGTTAGCTTTTGAACTTTTTTAAGTCCTACCCAATTCAAACAAGTCGCAACATCAGCTGTAATATACAAAAACATTTAAAAAATATGGCTGGAGAGACTTTAAGCTCCAGTGAGGAACTCGTGCTTTATGTTGATTTTGGCGCCACCTGTGGACAAAGTGGTGCCTTGTAAATCTTTGCTGATCTTTTTCCATCACATGGGTGCACTTGACAATAAATAATCTCCCCTTGCTTTTCTACCACTTCCTGCCACTTAATAAGGTCTGTTTCTGGTCTATGTTAATCACATTGCGTGACACCTACACCCCCCCCCCCCGCAGCACCCATTTCAGACATAAAAATAACTAAATAGAAATAATCAATATTGTCATCAATGGTCTTTATTTTTGCTCTTTATGGGTCCTTAAGGAGGCACAGTATTATTTTCAGTCTATTTCATAATCAGCTAAAAACTTCTCGCAGCAGCTTTAAATGTTTATCACTCATCACATTATCGCTAGCTGGTGTGTTAGCGGTTAGCTTGAGAGCTATTAGCACATCACCAAACTGGCTTCGAGAAACAAAAGAAACCACGATACATCCATCTGTGCCAACTCATGGTGTGACCGGAATTACAAATGTGCTCCAGTTTATCTGAACAATATAAATACACACTGTTCTGTTTGTTATGTCTCTGTTCTGTTCAGATAATCTCTCTTAGCAGTCGCTTCCTGCTTAATTATGTTTATTTTAACCTTTTTGTCTGGTGTCATTTTTTTTTCCCTCTATTTTTCAGTCACTTAATCCCAGCTGAGAAGTTTTTTTTTTTTTTTTTCACATGGCACACAGCCACAGAGAAAAAAAATAACAGAATGGAATAAAGTTGGCTTGAAAACATACAATATGGCATTAATTAGCATTGACTCAGTAGCGAGTTACCACCCTGCCTCAGTGTGTGTGTGTGTGTGTGTGTGTGTGTGTGTGTGTGTGTGTGTACCACCCTCTCAGCTTCCACGGTAGCCAAGAGAGGAAACAAAGAAATCATGTGTTTCAAATCGTCAACTCCACGACTGGAAATATACATGTAATCACAACAGCATGTTAGCAGCTCCTCAAACAGGAGGGAGACACACAACATGTAAACTCATACGTTTACAGGCAAACACACACACACAAACTGATGGAATCAATATGTGGACAACAAACACTAGAACGCACTTCTAGAGAGCGTGTGGGTTATATGGAATAAATCCTTTATTATCATCCCTTCTTTAATTTAGTGACACAGTGTGTGTTGTGTATTTAGTATTGGTGTGTGTGTGTGTGTGTGTGTGTGTGTGTGGTGGGGATGTCTCTTTTCAGACATTTCTCATCCAAGTGTTAGATCTCAGTTACTGTCTGCATGACTCACTGATGAGCTGTTAGGGCTGTCTAGATAACAGAATATCAAATTCAGATATCAAATACTCATGTGAAAATTTTACGATATTGATACCTGTTTTGATACTCTGTCAAGATAAAGAGAGGCACCTTACTGGGTAATGTGTTTTTAAAAGCCACTGTCTAAATTGCACAAATACATTGACAACATGTAGGTACCAAAACGTTGTTGTGAAATTTAGACAGTCCTCTCTCTCTCTCTCTCTCTGAAGATTTGTAGTTTTGTCTTTAAAGTCTTTATATTTGATTTTTCACACTTAAATATAATATAAATCAAGTATATCCTCTGAAAATAACTCTGAGTCATGACTGTCTACAATGGGTGTAACATCCGAGTCCCACTGTCTGTGATGTTTTCAGTTTTCAGAGTCCTATCTTCAGTTTGTTTACATCGTCCGGACGGCCGGCTGACTCCTCCCCTCACGTATAAAAGTTGTTTAATTGAGGGACTAGAGAAAAGAAGAATAACATACTGTACTCACTGCTTAACTGTGTTTCTAGATCACGCTCATTTCAGGTAAATTTACATGCAGTGTGAAGATACGAGCATAATAAAGATCGCTAGCATTAGCATGCTAACACAACAATGCAGCGCGAGTTGTTTTGGTTTCATGCTGGTGCTCAAGGGCGACATCTGATGGATCAAAAAGCCTTTAAAGCCTTTGGTACTTTTAGATACTACTGGTCATTAAAATACCAACAAAAATGTTGTATGGAGGAGTATCACAGTATCAAAGATGTGGACAATCTTAACGAGCTGACCCGCCGAAGAGCCGGCTTCATGTGCAGAGTTTTAGCAGCAGCTGTGAGATGAAAATCAGCTCCTTTTCTTCCAGTCCTCCTGTGAGTTTCCCTGAGAGAACATTACATCAGGCCCAACGGTTCCCTATCTCCTTCTACATGTGTCAAGATAATGAGAATAGCTCTTGTGATTTCCCCCCTTTAATTTCTGCACTCATCACCCTCTCTCTCTGCACCCTGCTCGCTATAACTGTATTTCTTCCAATGAAACACGCTCCTCACAGGAAAGGACTTAGCTTCCCCTTTAAAAACTGAGAATAACTGTTCGAAGTAGGCTTCTGGGGTTCGACAGGGACCGCAGTCCGTGTGAGACTTACTTATCCGAGTGGGTATCTTATTACATCCATTCATTCCCGGAGCAGGAGCAGTGTAACCTTTTGACTGGGGGAGCTAAATCACGGCCATTATCCAACCGGTAGTGCTCGTTATTCTGCACTCCCTCTGCGGGGACGGAGTGGTCCGATTGACTAACTGTACCCTAAACTGTTTCCTTTAGCAAGAGGGGCGAGACGTGGAGGGAGCAGGACGGCCAAAGTGAAGGAAAAGGCCAACGCGGCAGATTGACTGCTTTACAAAACAGTTTAGCTTTACGGCGAGCAGCGGTAGAGACGTCGGATTGATTAATACTGCCAAAAGTACCCCCCCCCCCCCCCCCCCCTCTGATGGGGTGTCATTTTCCAAAAAGGGTCCCTTTCAGGCACACAAATGAATGGGAGCTTTTGTTCTAGGTGGAAAATAAATCACAAGTAAAAGGCTATGCTTAAAACTAAATACTGGGAGCGTAAGAACACGTAGGAAATCTATTTCCAAACCCCGTAATTTTAACCATTCAGGGGGGTGACAGTAGGTCCATGTGTGTGTGTGTGTGTGTGTGTGTGTGTGTGTGTGTGCGTGCGTGTGTGTGTGTGTGCGCGTGTTTAAGCATCTGCGACTGTGTCTCCTGTAAGACGATACCTCTCTCCCCCCACTGCTGAAAATATGACATCTGCCCAGGAAACAAATTAGCCTTTTTGGTTAAACACGAGACAAAAAAGATTCCTGGTGTATCTCAAATAGAGCCGCCGTGTGTGTGTGTGTGTGTGTGTGTGTGTGTGTGTGTTTGATTCTGTGTGTGTGTGTGTGTGTGTGTGTGTGTGTGTTTGTGCGTTTGATTGTGTGTGCGTTTGATTGTGTGTGTGTGTGTGTGCATCTCTGTCTCTTTTTCATAGATCTTTGTAAACCTTAAAGAAAGTTCACTTTTCTCGAACATTAAATAAGCGCCTGCCTCGTGTCCACCTAGCCTAATTTTCTGACCGCCAGCGTCTTTTTTTCAGTTGTTTTCAATGAGGAGCGAGCGTTTTGCAGCAGCAGCGTTCTGCCTTTTTTGTGCAGCCACTCCGAGCACTCAAGTTGAAAATCTTTCAACTTTTCAGAAAGCCGCTTGTGGACGTCCCCGGCGCTCTTTTTCAAAAAGTTTCTGACTAGTTTTGCCGCCTACGGATCATATCTTGTAACCACGTCCTCTTCTACTCCGTGTCTGATCGGGAAATAAACTTAATCCAAAATTAAAAAAATACAGTAAAAAGTAAAAGGAGCAGTGTTGGTCGTACAGCGGCCGTTTTCAACAGGCTGTTGTCATAGAGACAGGAGGGACCTGCAGCGCTTTTCTTCTTAGCATACAAACACTTCATGTGTAAAGGTCTGAAGGTTGTCATGACGACGGAAATGTAAACTTGAATATGATGATGGTAAAAGGATAACGGTATCGATGTCTGATCCCAAAATTGGGAACTTTCCTATTTTGAATTATGAAAGATTGCAAGCAAACTCCTACACATTGGATTCACTCCTACACAACTGAACAAATATGTTAGCAATGTTTCCGTACTGAATCAGAATCAGAATCAGAAATCCTTTATTAATGCCAGAGGGAAATGCGATCGTTACAGTTGCTCCAAAATATACAATATAGCAGTAGAAATTCAAACAACCTTTAAAGCAAGAAGAGAGAAGCTTCTGTCTGAAGAAGGAGCAAGGGTCCCGTGATATCAGATCACAGCAGAGAAATAAAGATCAGATTCAGTCAGATGGAGTCGAAACAGGTCCTCATGAATACAGAATAAAAAGTGAGAAGGACAAACAGACGAGCTGTGAGTAACAGAGGAGAGCTGATATCACAAAGTGTCCGGGTGTTACAGAAGGCTGAAGGATGAATTTCCTCCACCCATGCATCATGACTTGTTCCCCCCCTCGCTAACTGCTGAGTTGTTATTCTGCTGCTGACTGACACCAGCCTAATGGCTGATAATGGTTTCTAGTTTTATGACGCTTTTTCCTCTTCAAGTGGAGATGTAGACTGCAATCAGCAGTTTCTCTGTCTGTCTGTCTCCAATCAAACAATGATTGTCTCCTCACTCATTTTGTGCAACTCAGGAAAATAATCAGTCAGCTTGATTATCGTACATTTAGAATCAGTGTCACTGTACCAGGTTACAACAATCTTTGAAACAATAAACTACCCAGGACCTGGTGCCTTGGACTTCCATTTTGTTGCCGCGGTAACAGAACAGGTTTCGATATCAAATGATTTGAACGTGTCGTATGAACGTTTAACATTCTTGCATCATGACAACGCTGACGGTCAGGGTTCAGTATTAACCATGACCTGGATTCAGAGAAGAAGAACGACGCATGCACACGGTGTAACCAGACACAATACATAATCACAGTGACTGCTGGGGGAAAAAATAAAGTGGCCTGTGGTTTTCAAATATATGGACACAGGTTTCAATAATTACAGCCACAAGAGACACATGATATAGGCCCCGTGGAAAATAACCTCACGACCTTATAATAAGTGAGATCTGATTTTTAAAATACGAGACTTAAAATGATTGTTGACTGACTTGTAGGCAACGGAGCATGATGCAGAAGGGAGACAAAGTAACGGGGGGGGGGGGGAAATGTGGCACATAGGTAGGCAGGAGCCGTGTTAGTGAAGGTTGAGTTTCACTCTGCAGAATAAATCGAAAAGGAATTCACTAGAAATATCTTCCAAGGATGAAAAAAAAAGATAGGTGAGTACATGTAAAACCTTGAGAACATAATTAGAGGCGGCATGTGTGTTGAAGTCAGAGTGCGAGGTTAAGTTAGGAGTAGATGGAAATGGCATGTGTGTGTTTGTGCATGCGTGTGTGTGTGCATGCTGGAGTCCAAGGATCCAGTTTCTGATTTATAGCCGCCCTCCTACAGCGAGCCAGACCCACGGTGCACACATGTCTGCAAACTCTGCAGCTAACTTCAACTTCTCACCTCTACCAGCAATATATATATATAGAGAGAGAGGGTTAAACTTTTTTTGCTCGTTTCTTCCCACCTGCTCGGGTTGAACCGTCCACTTTTAGGGCGTTATTACAGTTTAATAGTATCTGACTTTTTTTTGTCGTAACTCTAAAACAGCAGGTTTGGTGAATAAATTAGGCAAATGGTTGGAGATTTAGGGCAGTACACAGTCATGCAGCGCTGCTCTCCTCTGTCAAGTGCATCCTCCTTCACCCTCCGCTGCCCCTTTTACTCTCTTTGTTTCCTAGAGCTACCATTCCCCCATCGCCCTTTTACTCCCTGATTCTGCAGGAACACACACACACACACACACACACACACACACACACACACACACACACACACACACACACACACACACAATCATTCACAAACACTTTGGGTGACATGCATTCATTTCTTGCCTTCTGATTTCAAACCTTTCCCCTAGAACTTTTTGGGGGGTTTTTGCCTTCCATTATTAAAATCCTTGAATACAAGCAAGAACCTCCGGCAGTGTTTTAACACAGTCACAAAAATCACACACTGACACCCAGTCACCCACTGCCATGCGCACATTAACGCACACACACACTCACACCCCATGGCATGCCCATGTCTCTCTCCTGTTTTTTTTTTTTTTTTTGCACTCGGCAGCTCTGTGCTCCCACTGGAAGCCCGATGATTCCCAGTCCTGTCACCGGGGGTAACGGAATGCCCTGTCACCCCAGGTAACGGAATGCCCTGTCACCCAGGGTAACGGAATGCCCTGACACCCCGGGTAACGGAATGCCCTGTCACCGGGGGTAACAGAATGAAGACATAAACCCCCTCCGACAGTCCAGACATGGAGGTATGACACATCTTCAGGACATGAGGTACATATGGAGAGAAGGAAAGTGACAGGGAGGGAGAAGACTAGGCGGGGGGGCGGGGGAGGGAGGGGGGGGCATGTTGCTAGGGTAGATCAGAGCAGGAGGACCAGTTGACTAATGACTCAGAAGTAATGTGACCTACTGACTGGCAGAAGGTCAGAGAGGCTCAGTGCATGAGCTCCCAACCGAAAAATTCTTCCATTCATTTTAGAATCTGTAGATTTGTGTCGTAAAAAATGCACATTTATGTCTCTGCTAGACTCGATACAGAGTGTGAGCATTAGTAGATTAGCATTAGCTGCCTTCTCATGCTTCAAGATCATTCGTTCAGCCTGGTTATGACATGCAACATCTAATAATAATAACAATAGGGTGTACAGGAATTATGGAAATGCTACACGGACATGCATTTATACACTTCATGTACTTTGTTTTCCCGTGTTGACAAATCATTTCTGGTAACTTTTACCAAATCTTGACTTGTTTATGTCGCATCTCTTGGATTGCAAAAGCAAAAAACAAACATAAAAATCAACTATCATGAAAAGATAAACTTTGTTGTCCTGAAATATCAAGAAAAACGTGTTGAGATTCCCAGAATACACCTGGAAATGACTCATTATCAAACGAATGAATTATCAATGTATGGATGCATTTCTGCTTAGGGCCTCCATGTGTTACATGTGTGACATCATCATTATTATTCTGCTGAAGTGAACGTAGATTATTATGCTGTAATGCTCAACACGGTTTGCTGCCGAAGCTCTCTGAGGAATAACATCCATGTTGAAGAAATAAGTGAAAAGGTTAGAAAAAAAAAGTTAAGATTGTCTCTTTTCAGCATTTGCCACAAAGTGTCCCAACATCAAATGACCAAAAGATTTTACAGATAAGGATATATTTTTTTGTCCCACACTATATGGGCTACACATTTAGATTCATCAACTCAAGCAGCAATAGGAGCACCAGTAAAATTTCCAAAAATGTTCAAAGTCAAATGTGCGGGTCATTATTGTTTATGTCAGTTTCATGAAGCCAGGGAGACAGAAATGATGATTAAACTGTTACTGCAATTAGCATCTCTTAATTTGTGGCTACCAGCAGAGCTAATTGATAGCAGCCTGTTAGCGTGTCCCATACTGTATGTGCATCCTGCTCTAGTATCGTTAACCATTGTGCTTTTTTTTAGGCATCTGCAAAGCCCACATAATCATGGATGTTATAACCCATGCAGTAGTTTTAGTATTTTATCTAATCTAGTATCATATTTCATCTAAAGAACCTTTGACAAAGTCCCACACTTTTGCACCGCGTTGAATTATTTTACACATTATCATTTTGGCTCTTATGCCCATTAATATGCGATTCAGCTTCTCCATGACCTGCAGTTCATGTGCTGACCCAAACCTGGCTGCAGGACTTTGCAAAGTGAATCGTGTATTCATGCTATTTAATATCTTCCGCATACGATATATAGAAGAACTTGCACACAGTGGCTCATTATGTGTGTTCTGCAGAAGCATGGGGAAGAAACTACAACGACCAGAAAGGCCCAAGCAGCCAAACAGAGAGAGTCAGGGAGCAGCAGCAGCAGCAGACAGGTAGGAAGAACGAGTAATTGACTCAGACAGGTGGAGTGAACTCCAGAAAAAAAAAACAAGAGGCAGACTCTGCGGAGATCACGGGCAAGCTACCGTAATTGAAAAAGGCGAACGGAGGAAAAAATCATTAAACAAGCCCCACTGGTGTCTCTCTTATTAGATTCCCCTGCTGGTGTCATGCCGATTAAATTCCCCGTTGTTTCCCCCCTAACAAACTCTAAACTCTTAGACAATTTGTTAAGGAGAGGGATTAATGTGAGAGGGGGGCTGCGCGTATTTATCCCTACGTCTCTGCTTCTTTTTTCTTCTTCTCACAACTTTTCCCAAAAAACCTAATTTGGCAAACCAAAGCGAGTGCGTACATTCAGTCAAATTGAAGATATTTAAGAAGGAGTTTGCGTGACACTAATTAGGCTTTATTAGTGCTACGCTTTACAGCCGCTGTAGTGAAATCTCAGACGAAGATATCCTCAATATTTCACACTACAGTGCAGCTCTTTCTGCAGCCCATGTGCTTACGTCAATAATTAAAAGGAAAGCGAAGCGTTCAGGAGAGACGCTTTTCAAAGAAATATCGACTCTTGAAGGCCTCTAACTGGACGAGAAAGGGACTTAACATTTCTTTGCTGTTTTTATTTCTTTCCCTGCTGTCGGTATTCCTCGTCTTCCCTCCTCTTGTACCCTGCATGTTTCACTCTCCTCCTCCTCTCCCTCCTCATCAGTATCATAATATTTTCCATCTGCTCTGAGAGATGGAGACATAAAGTGAACCCGAGCCAGCGCGAACAGCTGCAGGCATCTATTCCCATATATTACAGTACGCCTAACCCCCTCATATTCCCTTTATGTGGAGCCCATCACTGAGTACACTAGACCCCATTACTCTCATTAGCTTTTACAGCACTTGGCTGCTACAACATTTGCATTTGCAGGGGGGGAAACGGAGTGCTGATTTAGTTTCAGCAAAACAGACTACGTGCCATTCTAAATGTGCTGCAAAAATGTCTTGTTTGTTTATGTGGTTTCTACAGAATTATGGTGCACATCTCATGGTTTTTAAAAAAACAAATTATGTTTTCTATGTTTGGGAGATAATTTCCCCGGAGTCTGTAAAGAAAAAAAAAAAATCCACCTGTCATGATATGACTCGTTTCGAAATCAACAACACAAACGAGACGAATAAACAAAAAATTAAGGAGCTTTTGCCGTGTGGTAATTTCCCCGCCGCCTGAGAGTAAAGGCGATGAAAGTGCATTTGCATCAAACATCAAAAGAGATGCACGAGTCAAAATCGCCTCCTGGTGCTTTTAATACAATTTGACTTCAAATGTCTTGAAATGAGCTTAATTCTGGCACTTTGACTTGCATGCTGCAATGACTTGACAAGCTAGCACTCGTGTATTCATGAAAGGCAAAAAACCCGTCAGTGAAGAGGGTGCTTTAATTCGGCTTCTTGTCTATGCAGGACTTTTTGTCACCTTATTATTTCAAGGCAACATAACTTGTTTAGCTGGTTTAGAGAATCAGCAACGGACACAATCTTCTCCCGTGTCCTCGCACGGGGCACCACTCCTCGCACCACTGACAACAGACGCTGCGGCTATTACGTCATTATGGACAATCTGTCTCCCCGAGAAGTTCAAATCCCACCGCGCTGAGTCGGGGAAGGCAGAGGCTTCAAATTCAACATGTCTTAACTCGTAGCCTCAATATGTCTGAAAAGCTGCTGAGGTAGTGTTAAAGAGTTTCACTGTCCAGATCCGAACGCTCAAACCAAATCAAGACATGCTGGAATTTTACCCCGCGTCGCCCCACCACAGCATATGCTGACAGGACGATCCCTATACTGCTGTGACACTTTAACAAAAAGAGCACGTATAACGAGCTCTACAGCGTGGACTAATGTGTCACTTTATATCTGACCGTCACATCGTTCTCTGTGCATTTTAATTAGCTGCTGCTGCTGCTCAGGTAACTTCTCCCAGCCCAAATATGTCTGCGATGTGCTGATGTGTTGCAGATTCAGCACTTAGATTTTTGCAAAGAGGCCTTATAATATCTTTCAACTTCAACTAAGTTTCATTTTGCATTTCTGTGCATGCTCAGTATGCATACATCTCCCTGTAGTGCTCTGAAACACATTCATAGCAGGTGTCCTTAGTAGTGTCACAATGGGCAGAGTAGTTTGCAGTATACATGCATGTGGCTCTTTCCTACATTAATAAGCATCACCCTCCTCTCTCTCTATGCCTGTGTGTGTGTTTGTGTGTGTGTGTGCGTCTCTGCATGAATGCACGCTCTGCAGGCCTAAAGTCCCGGACCGGCTCGACAAGCTTAATACCATTATCAAGATTTACAGCGATGCTCATGTGGGACTTACATCAAAATGGTTGGTGCGCAGCACAGACAGAACCCGTGTCCCAATTAGAGAGCCTGCAGGAACAGCAGTGCACACACACACACACACACACACACACACACACACACAAATAAACACACACTGAAAGCCGTAGATGCACAATCCTTTTCTCGTGCAATCTCAGTGTCTCGCTATCTTTCTCTCTCAGACACTTCTGCATATGCTCAAAATCTGTTCTTCAACTCTGAACACTCACATGCACACACACGCATACACTTTTAAACACGCATACAAACACACCCCTTGCACACACACACACACACCCCCCCCCCCCTCCCCGGGGACAGTGCCTCTGGCCTTTTGCAGCTGGGGGAAAACGCTGAAACAGTGAAAATGAAGAAAGAAAGTGAGAATAAGACAGAGAAAGAGCAAGAGCAAGTGAAGAGGAGGAACAGAGAGTGGAGCAGCATCCCAAACAGGTTGAGACAAACAAAACACAGCGTCAAGACAGAATCCTCCAAAAGTTCAGCTTTGGCTGCACATAGTTTGTGTATACTGTATGTGGCACATTTTCACTCTCAACCAATTTTAAGATTTAAAAAATGCAAAAAATGAACTGCCAAGGTATGCATCTATTCTGAACTGTTTTCTGTTTAGAGGAGAACTGGCTTGTTTTAAATAATTCATACAATCGCGAGCTTAAAATTCAAACAGACAGCCGAGTTTGTTCATAGTTTGGGGAAAAGCGATGAACCATAATTTCCATTTAAAAGACAACTCCTACACTCTATATATTCAAGGTTTAGAAGAAATGAAGGGAACATAATCATTTTTCAGGAAGCGGCTTCTGTGCGGTGAATCTAAATGCTTGTTCACGTCGGCGTAAACCAAAGTGTGCCGAAGCTTGCAGACTACCTTATTGGCTGCCTCACAAGTGTGTGTGTTTGGCCGTGCGTGCATGTGTGTGTTTCTAGAAAAAACTGGGAAGAGCTTTAATGATAGAGCAGAAAATGCAGACCCAAGCATCTCCCTGTGCAAGTCTCAGAGAGACCAATTCCACCAACCCAGCCCGAGACATGGGGAGTACTGAAGCGCCAGAGTTATATAAAAAAACATACCGAACAGTCAATGCTCTCAGTGTCAACTTAAAAACATCTTGATGATTCATTATCGGGTGCCAAAGCATTCTGTAATTCTCCGTTCACAGCGCTTTGGCATGGAAACAAACGACCAATTTCAATATTAAACCAGCATGAATTATTCATGTCCGCTTGTAAAGGCTTTAGGGGCTGGGAATTTCAGACGGCGTAACCTTGTGTAATATCAAAACAGCTTGTGGTAAATGGAAAATGCGCCAAGCTCAATGAATTCTTTTGAAGCCGACAGGACTTAGCACTTCAAAAAAGTTAATAGCATGATAAGACTTAAGTACACGCTCCTCTCAGGTACATTTAGAAAGACTTTTTGAGCCTTCATTCAGCACCACAGTTGGCCCTGTCGCTTGTAATAAAGAAGTGAACTGATATCATTTGTGCAGAAAAAACCCTCTTACATCAACTCCGGACAGCGACGGCTCTTATTTTCAAAGGTTTGCCTCTGGGTTGACGTAGGGAAAAAATAAGCAGGGTGGAAAAATTAGACAGCAAAGTTAAAGGCGTAGTTTGGTATTTTTTTGAAGTGGGGTTGTCTGAGGTTCTTGTCAAAAGTACATACAGTATAACAGCCACAGGAGATGCAGGTAAGCTCCGCCCCTTTAAGGACAGACCAGGCGGAGTGCCTAAAAATAAGCTAGGCTATACATCGCTGTCTAGCATAATGTACATTTAACCTGACGCTAACTGACAATTAAATTAAGTGCAATGAACTGGTGTTTTTGCACATTTTACTACAAATCATGACTTATTTTTATTTACTCTGAAAGTAAATTATTATGTTTCCTTGGCACTTATAGGGTAATACCAGTATAATAAACCCTGGTCCCAATTTAAAAATGTACCCCGTCTGCATATAGCCGTATAGCCGATAGCTTCTGTGCTGGAACTCAAGCTGGGTCTCTTCCTTGAAGAGACCGAGCTGACCCCCTTCAAAAATACTCAACCCATCCCTTTAAAGTTCTGAATTGCAAGATCAGGAGTAAAAGTTGACCCTGACATTCAAACCCTCTTTGACTCCTACTGTGGCTCCAGGACACACGTTCTGAAATATTGCCGCTAGAAGATGAAGATGATGATGATGATGGGTACATTATTTATCCTTTGCAGGAAATGACACCGTCACAGCAGCAACTGCAATCACAGTCAAGACACTACATAGAAACTGAACAGATACCATTTAATAAAAACGAGACGTCAAACATACTAAGATCAGTTTTTAAAAAACTAGACTAACATTTCAGAATTATGAATAAAAGACCTTTGAACCTTCAGTTAATTTATTCTCTGTTAAAAAGTCCGTCCAACTCAGTGAATCCTTCAAAGGACATTCAATGGAAGATGGTAGGGTTGTCATGAGGCTAGAATTTAAAACTTTGACATGATACTGATAATAATCAAATGATAGAGAAAAGCTGTGGTACTTTTTGTGTCTATCATTAAAATAATGGAGACTTCATTTTAAAAAACCGTGGTATCAAAAAGTAACTTGAAGTTTTAACAACCTTAGAAGATAGAGACCTTTAAAATGCAGCTTTTTATCTTCTCCTCTCTTCTTCCTCACCTTTCATCCCTCACCTTCTTCTTCTGTGTCTCCTTCACTAAAGTTCTGTAGCTACTCATTGTTGTCAGAAACCTCGGTGACAATTTTCCTCTCGCTTATTCTTGCCTCCGCTCTCACCGTCTCCTCCACTCTTCTTCTTTTCTTTTTTTTTTTCCTGCGGCCCTGACTGCATTTCACCCGCTGAACTCAACTCGACTGAGAAAAAAAAAAAAGAAATTAGCGGAGGAAGCAAGAAATCTATATGCAAGACTTGCTCCTTCTATTTCACAAAGGCGAGCTACAAACACACACCTAAACACCCGCAGACACACACACACACACACGCCCAAAAAAAACAAAAGTCACAATTACACACACACAACCGAACACACTCCAAAGCAGAAGACAACAATCAATGTCGGCCAGTCACAGTTCAATAAGCAGACTAAACAATGTTGCTCCATTAGAACTGTCTTGTTTAACCAACAGCACAAGAACAACACTGACAATCAATACACTGCCACACGACAGGGTGTGTGTGTGTGTGTGTGTGTGTGTGTGTGTGTGTGTGTGTGTGTGTGTGTGTGTGTGTGTGTGTGTGTGTGTGTGTGTGTGTGTGTGTGTGTGTGTGTAGGGGGGGGGACCTACTCAGTGGAGCAGCCAGCTAGGAAAAGGTCCTTGATGATTAAATGTCCACTTAAGCAGACCACCGAGACATCTGTAAGTGTGTGTGTGTTTCTGTGTGTGTGTTTGAGCCAATTCTATGTATTCGACATGCGGGAGAACGGTAAATCTGCCTGATTGATTTTCTACAGGCAAATTGGTGTACAAAAGCAACATTCGAAGTTCTGTTTCCACAGATTAAAGGGTCTGTTCAAAGTATCGACTGGGGGACGAGGCAGGCTAACTTCACCTGAAATACTACTTAAAAGTTGAGTCCCTCTTGGACCTTAGTCTTTTAAAGAAGTAGATTCTTTGTTTTTTCCCATCAGCCTTCACAGCTTATTATCGGCCTGACGCTATTGAAACACTTTGGCAATTGCCTCTAGGGAATATATTTCTACAACTTATTACGTCTAAAAGGAGCAAGACAACAACTTCTCCTGCCGCTGCTTTTTTAAATATATAGAAGTTCTAAATGCAGGCATACAATGTGTCCACTGTGCAATGAAGACATGGGCGTCAGACACATACAAAAAGTGGGTGAGGTACGCCTCACTGTTTTTATTTCTTCTGTACAGCAAATATAAATTCTGCCCAACTGAGAAGAAGTTTAAGCAGAATTCCAAGAGCAATATACCTACAAACCCTGGATTAAACTACAACTACCAGCACCTCCAGGTAACAATGGAGAACATAGGCTTGGGGTCATTTATAATATGAGACCCTTAAAGGCTTTATATTTTGATCCAGCAGATGTCGCCCTTGAGCACCAGCATGAAACCAAAACAACTCGCGCTGCATTGTTGTGTTAGCATGCTAATGCTAGCGATCTTTATTACGCTCGTATCTTCACACTGCATGTAAATTTACCTGAAATGAGCGTGATCTAGAAACACAGTTAAGCAGTGAGTACAGTATGTTATTCTTCTTTTCTCTAGTCCCTCAATTAAACAACTTTTATACACGAGGGGAGGAGTCAGCCGGCCGTCCGGGCGATGTAAACAAACTGAAGATAGGACTCTGAAAACTCTGAAAACATCACAGACAGTGGGACTCGGGTGTTACACCCATTGTAGACAGTCATGACTCTCAGAGTTATTTTCAGAGGATATACTTGATTTCTATTATATTGAAGTGTGAAAAATCATATAAAGCCTTTAAGGGTATATTTAATGATATCAGGATTTGGACTTTTTCCTCCCCTCTGCAGCGCAGGTCACTGAAGTCTGTATAAACCCTGATGGCACCAGACTGTCTGAAACTCTGGAGCATTTTTGTTATCTCGACTCTGCGCTCTGTAAATAATTCATCGGACACACCCCCCCCTCCTCTGGCCCGAAGACCAAAAGTGATGGAACTAAAAGCTTAAAAGGACTTAAACTAAACTCTTAAAGAGCACAGTGTGGAGGAAACTATTCTTAGGAGGTGAGGATTACTTCTTTTTGCCCTCAATCCTGCAACGTGGATGCAGTTCAGCTGGAGGAAATGTGACTGCTGCAGTGCTTGTGCTCATAAGTCACATCGAGTTCTTTTCCACCTGTTGAGCCGGTGATGTTTCTGTTTTCTGTTCTAATGTTGGCAGTGTTCTTCCTCCTCTGTCGCTCCATTACTGAACAAATGATGTGAAACACTGAAGATGCTACAACAAAGTCGGAGGACAAGAAAAAACAAATCTGAACTCAGACCCAGACATTGTCATTATCTTTGAGTTTAAGTTCATTTTCAAAAGTAAAAAAAAAAAAAAAACTTTTTTTGGAGTTTTCGATTTGACCTGGGGCCAAAAAGACGGCAGCCCCTGCCCTCATTTTCTGACAAGACCTCAGTGCTGAGCCGAGATAAACAAAAACCCCCGGCGGGACCCAGAGGAAGAAGCAACACAAATAACCAGCGCAACAATACACGGATTTGGAGGAGCTGGAGGGAGCCGTGGGCATTGTCTGGCTTTTAGTCAGCCACTTTCTCTGCTTCTTTTGAAACCGTTTCTCGGGTGTGGATGACATTTCTTAGAGAGAAGAGGGGAAAAACGCTTCAAATGTTTTTCAAAGTTTGCCTCCTTACAGCCTTTTGTTAAAAGTTTAAATCTCCTCTTCCCCCCCCAAGAAGGAGGGAAGGAAGGACGGACGGAGGGAAGAGAAGCCACTCGGACCAAAGTGGAGAAAGATGAGAGGGAGAAGGAGGAGGACGGACATGAGGCCGCGTAAAGAGGGAACAGAGCCGATAGAAAAACAGAGTGAGGCTCGCAGACACTTATTTCATCTTCTTTTGATGTGGTGAAGTAACCCTGCTGTGACACTATGACATCAGTATACCGCTCGTTCATCTGCACTTACTAAAAAGTAAACCCTCGCACATGACGTCATTGGCCAAAATGCCAAATATACAGCTTACAGATGCATACAAAGGCCACACAGTACATACCATGGAGCAGTATTCAACAAGTAGCCAACAACGCTGCAATTTTGTGCAGCTGCAGAAGTTGAAACCAAGAGATTGACGATCAGGCATGATGCAGCTTACTGAAGTATGAAGCCCAAGTTTATGAAGCTAAAGAAACCTGCTAAAAAAAAAAGCCCCGGAAAAGACAACATTAAAAGTTGTTAATCACCACATAAAGATACCTAAAATACCAAATTATGTCTGATACATTTCACAACTTCAACATTAGATGAATAAATATCCCATATCCAGGCACAACCGCTGCCTTAAAAAGCGATAGGAAATGCAGAATAAAGTTTGTTTCAACAAAATCAGGCGGAGAGATGTGCATGAAACTCTGAGAATAATGAGTCGCTCAAACCGTCCAGGTGGCTTTTTCCCGCTTTTCTCAAACTACAAGCGCCAAACGATCAGACACGCTCCAGGAGAGTGACAGGATTCAACAAACCTGCCAAGAACACAACAGCCACTGCATATGCACACACATAGTGACCATCCACTCGTGTACTGTGACTGCCAAACTAACCACCCAGGGGCCATTATGTGTGTGTGTGTGTGTGTGTGTGTGTGAATACTGTATGTGTGGCTGCCCTGTCTGGAAACTGTCTTGTATGCTAGTGTTCAACAGGGCCGAGGCACTTGTGCCCTATCTACTCTGTGTGTGTGTGTGTGTGTGTGTGTGTGTGTGTGTGTGTGTGTTTCTTTCCCAGTATTGGCTGGCTGATTGAGCCACATGTCACTGGACAGTGAGCCAGTTTGTGTGCTGAAAAACCGTTATACTGCACCAGTACAACAGCTGTGCCTCGGGGAGATGATTATGATGGCAACAGGAGAAATATTAAGGAACACAAAAACACAAGAATATCTGCCCGGGGTGAACGGCTGAGGTCCAAAACCTTCTGAAATGAGAACGATTACAGCCTAGAAGGGTCCAACACCTGTGTGCTATTGTAAACTCTAATGTAAAAATTAATTTCAAAGCTCCTGCGATGGGTTTGTAGCTGGTTATGAAACATATTGACATAAATATTGATGCATTTGAGCTATTGAAGCAATCCAGACTATCTGCAAGCATAATGATTATCTCCTTTATACAAATGTTTGATGCCTGAAACTGCTGTGGGAGGGAAGGCAATGTAAATTGCAAAAAACAGCCTTTGTTCAAACTATGGCCCGACCGATATGAAATATTTGGGGCCGATACTGATATTGAAAAATACACTCCAATACCGATATATCGGCCGATATCTTTCTTAGATCTATGAAGTCTCTAGAGATAGATAGAGTTGAATAGACACAATTATTGCAGTTATCAATGACTTGTGGAAAATATATATAACGAAGACAAGTGCATGACCACTTGACACTCTGGAGAGTGATGATGCTTGTTGTAGCGCCCTCTGCTGGTTAAAGAAAACTGCTAGTGTAATATAATGAAAATCTAATGTAATGCTTTTTGACTGGTGAATAAATTGAGTAATATCGGCGCATATCTTTGATAAAATTAGCCGATACCGATAGTCACCGGATAAGCTAATATCGGCTGATATTATCGGCTGGCTGATTAATCGGTCGGGCTCTAGTTAAAACATTACTGATACATACGTGACAAAATCGGCAAAGAGGTAAGCTGAAGGCTACCACTTTCTACTGGGGCACCAAAATCGTCACCAACCGAAAGTTCCTCACTGGAGCTTTAATCACTGCGTAGACATTATCGACAATTTATATTCTATGACTTCTGTTGGTGAACTGATCTGTCGAAATGTGTTGAGCTGAGAGGAAAAACAAGTCTTGTGTAGGCATCAAAAACTGCACCAAAACTGAAGAGCTGTGAGCCTGGACCCAAAAAAGAGAAAACAAGCCCTGGAGCTAAAATGTCCAAAAACAAAACTGAACCTCAAAGTCATGTTTTTTTTTTTACGATTTATAGACAAGTGAAGAATAGGAAACTGAAACAGAACAAAAGGCTTTCTTTATGATTTCAATGCAGCCTTGAAAATTAAATAAGCTCTTATCAAGACAGTGCTCTGCTAAAGCTTCTTGACAAGATGATTCAATAGAACTTCAATCAAATAAAATCTGCAGTGGGCGTTTAGTTCTCACTGGAGACAGTGGCATGGGCAAGAACTACATTTACCAATCTCATTTGATTAAAAATCATTCAGCAGGGTTTTTGTTAGCGACTTTACATGATGAAAAACCACGTACAACAATATGTTAAGCATTAAAAAATGAACCTTTTTCTGATGTTGTCACCAAACATCACGCCATGAGCAAACTGTCGAGACAATAAGCATGAAGAAGAACCTTGAAGACTTTTATTATACCATCGGTTCATTGAATCAATCTGTCTTTATGAAGCAGAATCTGTCTGAATCAAAGTCACATCTTAACCCAGAATCATTGTTAACTAGACAGTTACAGAGGATAGCTGCTCCCCCCTCCATGCTAACTCTCACCGCCCACTACCCACATGCAGAACTTCTGTATCTTACTCCCCCCCCCCCCTTCACAGCATTGCTACCTTCAACCCAGACTTCATACATGCAAGCCCCAGGTAGTGACGACGCTAGAACTACCTACCCTACAACAACATCTGTATCATTTATTGACTATTTATGGATTTTTTATTTACCTTATATTAACTGATGGTTGATGGTTTATCGTTTTTTTTACTTGTTGTACTAAGGGTTACCTTGTAAGTAGAGATGGGTCTTATCCGATCTAATATCAGTATCTGGTCCGATATTGATGTAATTGACGTATCAGAAATCGGACAGGCGGCGCCGGTCCACGTCACCGATCAAGAAAGATGGTTGGGCACTTCTAACAGTCTGAGCTCGCACAGTCTCTCTTTGAAGACGTTCAGACTGAATTGTAAGAAGTGCCCACAAATCGTCTCCATGACGACGTTCAGACGAGATGGAACAGCTCCTTCTATCTGATCAAAAGTACAACTCTTACTCTTCAGTTTAAAAGATTTAATTTGAAAAACCTGATACAGGGTGTCCGCGCATCCTTAAAAAGTCTTAAAAAGTCTTATATTCATTAAAAATGTTATATGCTGGTTTTAAATTTGTCAGGGCAGGACTATTTAATGTTATATATTGTTTTATTTTTCTCGTGGAACTTTTCGAGAAGGACATGTAGAGAGGCTGCTTTCTTACTAGCTGCTGATATAAATGGTTATCTGCATGCTTGCTAGCTAGTCTGCGACTATGGGTAAGTGCAAATTTATTGAGAGTTGGCTGGACGATGTCCGTTTTCGAAGTTGGCTCACGTCTGTTGCCAATCCAGACGAGGCCAGATGCATTCTGTGCAAAAGGACCTTCAAGCTCGGCACCATGGGGGTTAAGGCTGTCGAGAGCCAGTGCAAAAAGCACAAAAAGCATAAAACCGCTGCCAGGAGCCAACAGACTCCAGCCATATCACAGTTTTGCGTCTCTGCCCCGGGGCCAGCGCCGCAGACAACGGTCCCCGCTGCTACTAGCACTGACCTGAGAGCAGCATTTGATGCTACACCAACACTGAAATCTGAGGTTTTGTGGATTTTAAACACAGTGGTCAAGCACCAGTCTTACAACTCCAATGAGGGGATAGGAGATCTCTTCCATTTGATTTTCCCTGACTCACAAATCACGAGCACGTTTACTTCTGGAAAGGATAAGACGGCCTATATAACTCGTTTTGGACTAGCTCCTTTCATCAGAAGCAACAAGTCTTTTTTTGTTTTAATGTTCGACGAGACTTTGAACCACGCCACTAAAAATAAGCAACTCGACGTGCACATACGATATTGGGTCGGAGATCAAGTGCATTCACGTTACTTGGGCTCGCAATTCATGGGAGTCTCATTGAGTGACACACATGCTATGCTTGGGTTGTAATACAGCGGGATCCCCCAACCGTCGCCTATATTTATAGTGTTTTTGGTCTTAAATTTCATTCAAGGTGGCATTGAAAAGGTCTTAAAAAGTCTTAAATTTGACTTGCTGAAACCTGCAGATACCCTGTGATAGATGTTGTTGCTGCTTCCTGTTTGTATGTGAAGCAAGCACAATGCAATTCCAGCTTTGTGTAGCCTCAAACCAACAGTTTAAACCAAGCGGTGTAAGGTTTTATTACCAAAATACAACGAATACATGGTGCAAATCAGGAGCTGTTGTGATGGTGTGACGTTCAGGATGGATTCCAGAGAGAGTGGGAGGTTGACAGCCCGATCTTAAATAGCCTACAACTGGGAGACTGGCCATGTCTGCCCAGGTACAAACACTCAGAACAACAACAATAACACTATTAGTTATGGTAATAAAAATATCAGAATCAGTATCAGTACATATGTTTTGGAATTGGATCGGAACTGAACAAAAGTGGATCAATGCATCTCTACTTTTAAGCCTTCATCAATTTGTCTCTCGTTTCTTGTTCCACTGTTTGTTCTTTTAAAAAGGAGGCCGACTCACTCACTCACTGTAAAACAAACCTACCTGAGAACACACAAAGAAACCCAACCCGACCCCAAAAAGAATCAAATAAAATGCATTCATTGGAAAATGAGCAAACAGCAATCTGCACACTGATGAAAAGGAGTGCTGCTCCAGACTGAATCAAAGTATAAAAGTGTTCCTCATTACTGTCAGAGTAGTTTACCACATCAACGCAGCACTTTGAGTTCTTCAGAGAGAGAGGCTGCCGGCTAACTCCAGAACAAGGTCCCATTGTTGCATTGGGTTTTAACTCCGGACTTTCCCTGAGGTACCTCTAAAGAGTAACAAAGATATTCACTTTTAATTTGAAAAGAAGGCAATTTAAGTTTTACTTTGTTCCAAGAACTTTTTTCCTGCTGTGGCCCGTATTACTTTCCTCATTTGGAGCATGTGTGTGTTCGCGTTCATGACTTTCATGTTAAAATTGCATCTACATTTCATCAGCAGTCTGATCACAGCAGGGAGCGCCAATCTCCATCCTCCAGAAACTCCGATAATGATGTGATACCTCGACTTTTACATGTGTGAGACGGAGTCAAGCTTTGATTTTTAACAAGTGTTGATCCTGTTTTTTTTTGGGGGGGGGGGGATCTTTAATTATGAAAAGGAGTTTGGAGTGGGAGAGTTTAAATCCCTGACTGAATCAATATGACACTAAATGAGGTGAAAACATGGTGTTCAACACGCAAGAATGGAGGGCTGTAGTTTAACAGAAGCTCATCAAAGGGAAATTATTACATTTTAGTGATGAGTGGGAAGCACACTTGAGCAATCAGTTCATCTTTTCATGTTTGTCTGCTTATTTAGTAGCTGCTAATATAATTCAAGATAGGATACACGATAGGATCATAGACTGTAAATATTAATGGATGAAGCCTGAGTGACGTCAGACATCAGGGGGCACTGGAGGCTCATCAGCAGCAGCCGCCATGTTGGAAATCCTGTCTCAGTCTAACTTTCAGTCAACCTAACGACAGACTGAGAGCTGGAGGTCAAGGGTTCAAGGTTCAAGGTTGTCTTTATTATCCCTGCGAGAGGGCAATTTGTTTTGCAGTCAGCAGTAAAACACACACATACATACAGCCCGCAATGAGCATTCAACATAGAAAGGACAATAAGTAAATACAGTAGATAAGAAACAGAGGCAACACAGTTCATGGTTTAAAAAGGTGATGGCAGCAGGAACAAATGAGTTTCTCGTCCTCTTTGTACTGCATGCTGGCAGGCTGAATCTGCGGCCTGACGGCAGCAACTTAAAGTCCTTGGACAAAGGATGACTTTGATCTGCCAAGATTGACTGAGCTTTCTTAAGAAAATGTGTTCCATATAAATAAGAAAGGTCAGAAAGGGGCGATCCTGAGGCGGGTTTTAAGCCTCTTGACAATAAATCAGGTCAGCTACGCGCCTAACTATGCATAACTTGTGTTGTTCATAAAATCATAATGGATGATTTGTAAAAAAAAAACAAAAAAAAAACCTAAGGCTGTAAACATGTCAATTTCTGCTGTAAAAACTGGCTTTTTGAATGAGGTGTGTATGTGATATCCGGGGCTCTTGGAGCAAACCTCAAGTGGAGCTGCTGTTGGATCTTACAAAAGGATGCAGAAGGATTTTAATCAATTTGGGGTTTGTGCTGTTTTGTACAAAGGAAGTGTAGTCGGAAGGTGTGTGTTGTTAACTCGGCTGCCTCAACTATAACGCGCTGCAGGAAACCCTGCACTTTATTGTGAAGGGCTGGGGCGCTGGTGGCGCAGTGGTTTGTGCGCGCGGCCCATGTATGGAGGCTGTAGTCCTCCAAGTGGTCGGCCCAGGTTCAAATCCAACCTGTGGCTCCTTTCCCGCATGTCATTCCCCACTCTCTCTCTCTCTCCCTGATTTTCAACTCTATCCACTGACCTATATCTCAAATAAAGGCACAGAAAATAAAAAAAATCTTCATTGTGAAGGGCTGTCTAACCTGAAACTGTGAGCTGTATGAATGAGCTACAACAAACTTTAGTTTTAGAGCACAACAAGCAACACATTCAGGACTACCTTTGTAAAATGACTTTATGTGTTACCAAACTTTAAAGTGCTGAACGTAGAAATACAGCAAGCAGAGAAAACCTGAACAAATGTCAAAGAAAGAGGTTTGTTTTAAGGAGAATATCCTTTCTATAAACATCAATAAATGTTGAGAGACAACACAGAGAGCCAGAGGGGCTGCGAGCAACACGGCTAACAGGTTAGCACACACAAGTCATGTGTGCTTTTATTACACACGAACACAAAGTGTGTGTGGGAGAGGATCAATGAAAACAAAGCATCACGCCGCACCGCGCTATAAACAGCAGCATGAAAACAAGTCAGTAGGTCTGTGCTTTTATAGGCGCGCTGCTGAGTCACAACGCTGATCAGCCATAATAAAAGCTGACTTTCACTTTGAGGTCGCTGACACACTGAAGGACAGAAGATCTTAAATCTCTCAATCATTCAAAAACAACTTTAAAGCCTTAATCCATTGACCTGCTCGTCACCTCCATTTCATTTCAGACTCCCAAAAAGTAATATGGGAGTACGTCCAGTGCTTACAAAGTGAGCTGACCCTCAGGACCTTTTTTTAATAACTGTATAAAAGCTTTAAAGGCTCAACTGATATATTAATTTGTCCAAACCAAAGATGATGGATGCTTTTTAATCTTGTCTTAATCAAAACGGACGTTCATCGGACTCAGCCGAATAGGACAGTAGATAAAAGTGAATATGGTTATTTGCCTCCTGCCTCTGAATAATACTTTCTCTGTTGCATTGTTTCATTATTTCTGTCCATCTACACATCCATGGCTTCAGTATATTTTTAGGAATCTGCTACATATACAGTTGTTCTTTAAAAAAGAAGTGTCAAAGGTCTGTGTACATTTTTCCCTTCAATATGAATCCAAATACCGGAGCGATGTGTCATATTTTTTTAATCTTATTGCATCTTTTCTCATTTCATTCAGTATTGGGACGGATTTCCCCGTAGCAGAAAAACCTGCATAACAAAGATCTGCACATCAAACAGAGATATAAAAAAAGATGCAATAAGACAAAAAAGGTATGAGATGCAGACCATCACGCGGTGAAGCAAGACCTGCAGGAAAAAACAAAGGCCCAACACTGGCAACAACAGGTGAAGAAATACGAGTGTCAAACAGAAACGTGTGAAGAAGGCGAGGGCAACAACAGCACCAGACGATAAGCTGCTTCATTTTTCACAAAGCAAAAAAAAAAATCATCTTTTATAGAACTGATACTTTTTACTCTGTGAAGCACAGCACTAACTTTTATCAGACTTTAATTTCAGTGCACACACTGCACTGAAGTGACATGCTGGGCTGCATGTGAGAATATAATTGTCTGAATTTGTTCACGTTAACTTTAAACTTACTTTGAACCCTCTTGGGATTAAAGCTGTCATAGATTTTTGAAATTAGATATGACTCCTGTAAAATAAAATACAAATCTGTACCTGTTTTAATATCAGAGGAAAATAATAGTTCCAGGCACACAGCTTTGGGTAATTTCTTCCTTTTTTTTGTAGCTTTAAACTTGTTTATTTCTGCAGTAAAACTGGGTATATTTACAAGGAACTTCATAGTTATTGACTTGCTATTTTTTTTTCTTCCTTTTTTAAAGACCAAATGTAGGAAAACTGCTGCAAACTGTCTAAAGGCAATATTTTTTTTTACAAATACCTATTTGTGTATTTAGCAGCAGGCTCTCTCTTTCGCGCACAGCAGCTTTGGGTTAAAAATATGACTGAAGATCCGTAGAGTTTTTTTTAAAGCTTGTGTACTCTTTCATACCATTATGGATACTACAGTATTCATCATTAAAGCTCCTGTGAGGAACTTTCCATCAGTGTTGATTTTGGCGCCCCCTATGGAAAAATCAGTACCAACTACTTCATTGTTTATCTCATATGTGTAAGAAGCACTTCAAAATGAAAATGTTCAAAGGTCTTAAGTGTCACAAAGTGTGAATCTTTGTTGAGGAAAATGTATCCAAAGCGTGCTGTGACTCACTTTGCCTGACACTTACCCTGCAGCATCGGTTTTCACACATTCAAAATAACTATCAAGAAATATTCAATCCTCATGCTAATTATCTCGTTTGATTTTAAAAGCTCATAAAAGAGGCATGAAAATAATTTTAGTCAGATTCATAACCAGCTAAAAAAAAACTTAAATAAGAGATTTAATCATTTTAGAATACGTGGTTTTGAAAAGAATGGAAGTAAAAAAAAACTATTCTTACAACCATATGTGCTATTGTGTTGTGGCCACTTCCTTATACATGCTGTAGTGATACAAGTCACCATTACATAAGATTCATCCACCTCTGCAAAATCTATCCAGGCGCCTGCAAAAGGGCAAAAAACGAAAAACGCTAGGACCCAATTGTCCAAGAAAGTACCCAGAGTTCATATGTGAATACAGCTCTGGACTCAATAGTGTTAACAGTTCAGCTACAGCACTTAGCCTTTTGGCAGTGCATGAGGCGGCTAGACTGTCCTTTTGAATGAGACTGTAAAAAAAATAGAGCTTCTGACTCCCTCAATCACTCCAACACTAGAAAAAAGCCAGAAATCAGCTCAACCTCTCATGCTACTGTGATCTTTAAACAGTGTAGACATGGGCGTCTCATTGCCCTCATTATCTGACCGAAACACCACTTACGCCTCACTCTCCCGGACATCACCCACTAATTTAGGTCAAGTCTGTATCCCGTAACCTCCCCCCCCCCAGAGGCCCTGAATGAAAGCAGTAATCACAACTCTAATCATGACCCCAAAAAAGTGAGGTTGACAAACTCCAAAGCTTCTTGTATGACTGTAATTCAAATGGAGTGAAATTATTCAGTCAGCCCTTTTCTCACTGTTGGTGCTTCATCCCGTCTCATCCCTCTCTGTGAGAACTGTGATTAATTACTAACCCCGCAGTCTTTCCACCATCTCGCTCTCACGCTTCACGTCCCCATATCCGAGTCACTATACAGTATCTTTCTCCCACCCACCCGCTCGCTCGCTCGCTCAACATCGCTCCCCCCTGGCTTTCTCTGATTCTCTTTCACCCCTATATACCCTCGTTTTTTTTTTCTTCTCCCCCCTGAGAACAAAAGCTTTCAGAAGGCAAGACTTCATACAGTGGAGAGTCATTGTTCTCGCTTCATGTACAGTATCTTCTTCCTACCTGTGCACCTCTTGGGGGGAGGGAGGGACAAAAAAAAATTGGTGTGCACGGATAATTCTGGGAAATAACAATGTGATATTTCATCCACTTGCACATACACAATGGACACACACACAAACGCGCTTTCTCAGCAAACTACGGCTCATATTCATTAGCCACTTAGAGCGCCGTGTTCGAATGAATCAAAGCAAACTGCTTACACGTAATCTTGTTCCCCGTGGAGTAAAATATACCACGTTCCTTATTACAGCCTGTGTGAAGCCAAAATAAGCAAAATTGACTTTTTTGTTCCCTGTGTGTTTGCCGTACAGAGTGCATATGTGTGTATGCGCTTCTGTAACAATCATGCAAAGGAAAATCTAATTTGTGTCATTTCGTCGATTTTTTTTCCTGCCTGTTTGCACCTGTGTGCGTGTGCCGCTCCCTTGTTTTTTCCTAAGCCTACATGGGGTCCAGTACAGTAAATCACATGATGTCTGCAGCAGGAGAACAGAGCAACCAGAAACCTTTTTTTACAACACGGGCTAAATCCCCTTTTTTCACGGCATCCTACAGCATTACAATGTTCCCTTTCAAACACCAGGCCTAACTCCTGTGAGTTTGAGTGTGTGTGTGTGTGTGTGTGTGTGTGTGTGTGTGTGTGTGTGTGTGAACATGTGCATGTGTGCAAAGTGCAGACGCAAGCCTAGGAGGCAAAACGTGGTGATTATAGTTAATTATGGTTTCAGGTTTTGGGGTATTCCTTCAGATGGACCGATAGATTAGCAGACAGTTTTGGCACTGTAAGAAAAGAGTTACTGTTGGGGGGCTGAGGGTGAGGGAGGGACGGGGAGGGATTAGATTGAGAGAACAAGGAAAAAGTTGTAGTCACATGTGCACAAAGTTTCAGCCCCTGAAATCTTCCTGAATTGGTTGTTCACACATGCACCTCACAGCAGCAGACTATGCCTGTCAGATGGAAAGTGAGGGGAGTCTAGATGATGCTGTAATGACACATTTTTTGCTTTTAAATCAATGCGTCCTGTAGTTTGAATCAAACAAACATTCTGGCAAACAGAAAACATAATGAATTAGTTTCATTACATCTGTGAAGCCGCACCCCCAGCGTGCTATACAGTCTGTGGTCATGTGCCAATCACGGGATAAAAAAGTCATCACCCCCTCCTGCTCGTTCGCAGTGAATTTTTCTGAATATTTCCTACTGAATTCTCATATCAGCTCACTTTGACATCACGCAGATAATTGACTAGGGGGGCTGGCAGGAGAAATTCCAGGTGAAGAATTTGGCTGTTTGCGTTCACACATGCTGCTCACCCTGAAATCTTGAGGAAGTTTTCAGGAGTTTGTGCAAGTGTGAAATCACCAAGAGAGGAAAATGGAAGAAAAAGGAGGAATGTGGAAAGGAGAGCAGAAGAAGAAATAAAGTTACAGAGGAAGAGAGAATGTAGAGGCGAAGAATACAAAGATTAATCCTTCATGCAGCTACCCAACGCCTCTCAATGAGCTCGCTTGCCCGCCCCCTCCTCTTCCTCTCGTCAATCCTCTCTCCACACTCAAACCAGGAGTTGAATAGGCTTTTACAGTGCAGCTTTGTTTCCTATCAAAAAAAGAGAGTCTGAATGTCAAAATCTCCACACACACAAAAAAAACACCTTTCCCTTTCGTAAATTTTTCTTCCGCTCTTTCATTCTCTCCATGTTCCCCTTACATTTCTGCTCTTAACCTTGTCGCTCCTTTCTTTTTCTTCCCTCCTCCCTCTGTTCTTCAGCTCTCAATACAGGACAATGACCGTGACAGCCTTAAAAGGGGGAACAAAAAGGGACCCGGGTCCCAGCCCTGTGGACCCCCTGTTGCGGCACGTCGTCTTTCTCAAAGCCGGCTTGATTACATATTCATGGTGACACAAATAAGGCTCTCTTGCGCCGACACACAAAACACAGCACTCAGCCAAAATACCCAGCATCCATCTGCTGGTCGTGTGTTTGCACTTGAGGAATTATTCCATCAAACGGGGCACACACGTACGCGACAAATGTGTTGCCTTTTTAGCATTCGTGTTAGCGTAAGGAGCGCCACCTGTACTGTACAATTCCTTAGATGGTAAGGATCATTTCTCGGTTATCTTTGCTTATGCTGTGAAAAACTATACATACATGCTCAAATCTGCAGCCTGGCTTTAATAGAAGCGCCATGAGTACAGAAATCTGGAGACGCAGCAGATTGGTGCTTTGGCTTGAATCCAAACAAAGTGTCAGAGGCAGACGCGGGAAGAGACGTGTGGGGGATTAAGCTGAAGAAGTAGAAGTTGGTTTCCTCACACACACACACAGACACACACGGAAAAAAAAAAGAGAGTCTTCAGTAATCGGTTGTCTCCAATAAGCGCTGTGTGCTGCACCTTGTTCGTGGTGCAAGTAAACCGGCCCAGGCTATTTACTGGCTGGTTTTATGGTAGCAAATAAAAAGAATATATAGACCATGAAAAGGCTAAGCTGCCGGCTGTGGGTGGAGGCAAAGCCTTAAAACAAAGAGATACAGCGAGAGATTTCAATGGAGAGCAGCTGCTGGCATGGTGCTGCGCTCCATTTCTCTACCTGTCTGCTGCCTCCTTTCCTTTTCCTTCCCTTTCCTCCTTCCATCTATCTGCTCTGGCCCCTTGTTTGTGTGTGTGTGTGTGTGTGTGTGTGTGTGTGTGTGTGTGTGTGTGTGTGTGTGTGTGTGTGTGGCACTGTGTAGGCAAACTCTGTCCCTCCCTCTGGCTGACTGATGAGTTTCCACAAACACTGACACACACACACACACACACACACACACACACAGTATGTCCCGCTGTTTGTGGGTCCCCGTCCAGAAGCACAACAATATGTCCACTGTTTGGGCCACACTCTAATTAAACAGTGTAAATCTAACTAGAGAAAAGGCACAGAGTGGCGAGAGACAGTAGCAGGGGGAAGAGACAGATAAAAAGGGAGCTGAAAGTGAGCGAGTGCAAACAGAACGTCAGAGGTAGCAGATGGGGGAACGAGAGAAAGCAGAACAGAGAGAATGAGAGATGGAGTCGGGAGGGAGAAAATGGAGACAAATGACAGGAGAGGGGGAATCGAGACGATGGACGGCGCACAGCAGAAATCTGTGGCCTGGCACCCGATGGCATCATCTCACTGAGCGCCGACTGTTTATTGTGACAATCAAAGACACCCAGTTTCCGCTTGCAGCCGGCTACAAGAGCAGAAGGGAAACATTTTCTTTTCAGATGTACCCAAAAAAAATCTAAATTGTATTTTCATGTGACATGGTAAGTGGGGTTGTCAACATGACGCTAGTTCAAATGAAATGACATCGATACCTGTTCAGAAACCACGGCAACAAAAATAGAATTCCTAGGCGAACAAGTATTGGGTAATTTATTGTTTTCCAATGTCAAAAAAATTGCAGGCCAACTCTTGCACAATGTCTAAATTTGCACAAATACATTGGCAACATTTGGAGGCTGAAATGTTGCCAATGTATCTGTGCAGAGCCTGCAGGACTTTTTCTTCTTTTAAAGATGCAATCCGATTTGTCTCTCTTATGACATAGATTTAGTTTAATGATAAAGCATATTATCGACTAGAGATTGTGTGGTTTTAAAACATATGGTATCAAAAAGTATCAAACATCTTGACCAGATTAATGGCAAATAAGACCTTTCAGATATTTCATGGTAGTTCAAATTTCTTTACAATGGTTTTTAAAGTCTTTATATGTGATTTTTCACACTTAAATGTATAAATCAAGTATATCCTCTGAAAATAACTCTGTGAGTCATGACTGTCTACAATGGGTGTAACACCCGAGTCCCACTGTCTGTGATGTTTTCAGAGTTTTCAGAGTCCTATCTTCACTTTGTTTACATCGCCGGGACAGCCGGCTGACTCCTCCCCTCGTGTATAAAAGTTGTTTAATTGAGGGACTAGAGAAAAGAAGAATAACATACTGTACTCACTGATTAACTGTGTTTCTAGATCACGCTCATTTCAGGTAAATTTACATGCAGTGTGAAGATACGAGCATAATAAAGATTGCTAGCATTAGCATGCTAACACAACAATGTAGCGCGAGTTGTTTTGGTTTCATGCTGGTGCTCAAGGGCGACATCTGCTGGATCAAAAAAATAGGGCATATAAAGCCTTTAAATTACAATAGTCCACTGTGATTTATCTTGCAGTGGAGTAAAATATTTTATCTTTAAAGATAATGAAGTGAGGGTTCATCTTTAAAACACCAAAAAGAGGCTTTTCATTTGTTGTAGTGCAGCACTGCCTGGTACCAGTGGGAATAAAATAGAAGGCCATTGATTGAGAACGAGCGTTGTACTCTTCACAAACAGAAACATGCACACACACACACACAACTTACTGAACAAAAGAAACCCTGGAAATAAGAGCCCCGAATGAGGCTTTAGGTTTCTCAGGCCATGAAAAATTCATAATTCCAGATCTTTACATGAAACTCTAGAAGGAATTAAGCCTCGCAGCAGGAGACGCTGGGAATCAGTTTCAGAACATTTAGCTTCTTCTATCTCTTCCTCCTCTCTGTCTATGTCCTCCATGCATGCTCACTGACACAAATGCACACAAATGCACACACACACACACACACACACACACACACACACAGAGGGACGCATTCTTATGTTCCATCCTGGGTTTTCCCCCTGCGGAGAGTGAGAGACGGTAAATGGTGCAAGCAGTGTGACGCAGTTTGTCGACACAGTCGTGTTTGTCGTTTTGAAAAAACCACACTTGCGCCTCCAAATCCGGATCCCCATCTTCCGCTTTCCTTCAAAGAACGTGCAAAAGTTTTCAGCCCGCTGCAGAAACAAGCGACACTCTGACTCTTGTTTCTACAAATAGGACGGGCTGTGATTGCTGTGTGATCCATGTAAAGCCAAAATGTACAGACAGTCAAGGTTCCACAGTCCAACATTAAACCTAACTGAGTGAATGGAGGGGACATGCAAGGCCACAGGCAAGGGGAGAAGAAAGAAAGGTCAGAAAAAAATCAATTCAGTAGCTAGCAGAGAATGCAGACTCAAAGGAGAGCGAGGGATAAAAAAAAATAAAAAAAATAAAAAAAAGAGGTGGGTGGGAAAATGTCTCATCACTTGAGTCTATGAAAAAGTACAGATGAGTACGCAAGACTTATTAAATTAAAAAAAAGAAAGACGATAAAATGAGGGAGATCTGCCATGGAGGCAGCAGGAGGGTCTTCTATACAAAACAGCCCCAGACACACTCAAAGACTTCCTTTCACACACTCGCATGAAGGCGCGCACACACACACACACACACACACACACACACACACACACACACACACACACACACACACACACACACACACACAAGCATGCATTAGCACACACACGCAATGTATGCACACAGAATGCAGCATTGTTGGACCATAGAGATATCTTGCTGAGTGTGTGTTCTGCGTGACTGTGTGTGTGTGTGTGTGTGTGTGTGTGTGTGGGTGGGGGGGGGGGGGATTGTATGTGTGGCAGTCACTCAGCCTGTCAAGTCCTAGTGGAGTGATCAAAGCTGGTACAAACCACCCAGAGAGATCGCTCCCCTCCTCGTCCATTCATCCTCTCACTCTCTCTCTCGCTATCTCTCTCTGATACAGAAAAAAGCGTCAACCACATGAAACCTTCCTCAGCCAATCATATTCAAGTGACAGGAGCAGTGCAGCCAATCACATCCAACCTACTTAGTTCCAATAACTCCTCAACTGTCTCTCTCCAAGCACTGAACCCTGGATGGCGCTGCAAGGCACCATGGGACAGGATCAGGGCATAATAGGAGACAGCATGGGAGCTCTGGCAATATCATAATGCCAAGCACACACACACACACACACACACACACACACACACACACTCACACACACACACACACACACGTTACAAAACAACATGGGACCTCTGCAGGAGCAACACTATGATGCCAAACTGACACACACATGTACAAAATCACACAGTCCCCCACTCATAGACATTCCTGGCACACAGACGCATGTACGTGCAAAGAACAACACACACACACACACACACACACACCACAGGACATCTCTGAGAACACCACTAAACTGCCAACTTAGTTTATGAACACACACACACACACACACACACACACACACACACATCTTGAGAGCACTTTCAGTACATCTTTACACCTCTGTGCCACCGGGGTTCACACATATACACCTCCACACCGACGCCGACCTGCACAGACGCACAAGCTCCAACACACAAACACTCACACACATTTATTTCAAAACTGTGCTGCTTTAAGGATACTTCTTTTTTTTTTTTTTTTTTTAAGAATATATATTTAAACAAAGTAAGTGAGAGAATATCCCAGATTAAATGTGTGTTAGGTTTTATTAAAAAAAAAGTGCTTATGAACTGAAATCCAAACACACCACGGGACAAATTAAAAAGTCTGCAACCGGAAGCTAAAACGGAGCAACAGAGAATGTTTCAGACCTGCGGGGGCTGAATTAAACAGAAACAAAAACCAAACATGATTCAAATGACGAGACCACAGAGATGCTGGATTGTTAACGTTGGACACGCTGCAGCCTCGTCGGTGCAATCAACGAGGGGACTTTTGAGGTTTTGCAAAAGAGATCTTGACACCCATTCATACCAGATCAAATGTAAGGGGGCTTAGCTAACGGCGTTCTAGTGCAGGCTGGGGAGACTGGAGGGGCGGGGCTTATAGTTTGAAGTTTGACACGAGCACTTGAACAGGCATTAGAGGATCTCGACTGACACTCTCATTCTGTGTGCTCATGTCTGTGTGAGAACAGTTTCCATAGCTCTCTATGGGAGATTTTAAAAAAAGGTATTTGTGTCTCAGTGTTGTCAAAGTACCTGAATTCTAAACTTCAGTACGATACTTGTAAAACTGAAATTATATCAATACCTTTTTTGATACCAAAGCAACAAAAATAGAAGACGTAGGCACCCAAAAAGGAAAACATATCTTGTTTTTGGTGAACGAAGTTGCAAGAAATCTCCTGCTAACCGTCTAGATTGCACAAATGAATTGGCAACGCTTCGGTACCGATATGTTGCCGATGTATTCGTGCAATCAAGACAGTGTCACCACCTTTGCTCTCCGTTTGCAAAGAGACACAAACCTTACTTTTGCATCTTTTATGAGAAGCTAAAATAACTTGTCAGTATTTACAAGCCTGTGAAATCACTACAGCTGCTCCCTCTCTCTCTCTCTCTCGTTAAAATATGACTAAAGATGTGGCCTTTTTTCAAAGCTTGGGTACTTTTCGAATCATCATTCCATCCATTATCTATGCCACTTTTTCACGTTCGGGGTCACTGGGGGGGCTGGAGCTGACCCCATCTGTCATTGGTCGAGAGGCGGGGTTACACCATGGACATAAAGAGACAGACAAGCAGCCACACTCGCATTCACACGGACAATTTAGAATCACCTATTGACCTAACGAGCATGTCTTTGGACTGTGGGAGGAAGCCGGAGTACTTGGAGAGAACCCACTCAAGGGGAGAACATGCAAACTTCACACAGAGAGGCTTCTGTCCGATGGGGAGGCAACAGCGCCAACCACTATCTTTTTGATACACTCCATCACCACCCGGAATCACTGGTTATGAAGTATTGCAACTTTTGACAACCTCAGAGCTCGATTAAAAGATAAAGAAATGATGAAATGTACATATTTGAACGCATGTAGGAGTGGAGAGAAGGTTCTCTACATTCATCATTATTAGATTTGAGTGCGGAGCATCATTCACCACACATACACATCATCACCATCCTGAACACCATTAGCAAAATGACCTAAAAAAAACAACAAGCTACTAAACTAATCAAACCACATATTATTCCACAGTGGAGTGAAACTGGAGGCAACGACCAGCCATAAGACGCTCAATGATGCCTGAGCTGAACCGAAACAGCACCATCATTTGGTTTGAAACAAACTGTTTGTATTTCTCATTAAAGGTGTAAAAAAACAAAAAACACAGACTTTGCAGGAGGATTAATCTTACTGAACGGCGGACAGGGCAGTGAATGCAGCACTGATGCACGAGGGAGGATCAGCTATGTACACAATGCAAGCCCACTCCCTCCACAGTTAGGTCAATGTGTTTGTGTGTTCTGCCCCCCCCCCCCGCACATTCAATACAGCAGCTAATCAAGTGGCTCCTCACATACAAAGAAGCAAGTTGCAGAGACACAAGTCAAGACGTTTTTTGGAACATAAAAAACAACAGACGAGCCCTAACCAGGAGTTAGAGCAGACTCGGGGATGCATAACATTTTTTATTTTTTTTTAAAGGAAAGCAGAATGAAGAGAAAAAATTGTGCAAACATTGAACACTGATTGGCCAATTATCAGATTTCTCCTGCAGATTTCAGATTGAGTCGCGTGTCGGTTGCCGAGGTGCAATTCATCAGACGTGGGCGAAAAAGCCTACTCAAACCGTGTCCCCTAAATTGCAACGTATTGATTTAACAGTAAACCAATGGAGAACGCTCATCATGAATATCGGTGGGTGTTGTTGTGTGAAATGTTGTTCCCCCGAGGCAAGCGGGGAAAAAAGGTGGCAGCAACATCATGTCCAATTACTGCCCCAAAATCCAGCTCACTAACCTATAGGCCAATCAGTGATGTCGATAGCAAATATAAAGCCACTGCACTCGGGGTGTGTGTGGACGACGAGAGTTGTCCTTTCAAGAGCTGGGAACTGAAGTTGAATAAAAGGAGGGTTACGCTTTCAGAAACGCTGAACACTGCAGGGGGGAATATTCCCTTTGCACAGGGTCAAATCCACTTTTAAGAGCCGATCATATAAGGTTAAACTTTTAGGTTACCAAAGCCATACAGGGGAAAGTGTGGTGAGTAAAAACGACACAAAAGGGTTGGAGAATTAATTCTCTCTGGTATGAACATTATAGGAAGGTCAGACAGAGAAAGCTGCTTCCTAGTCTTTTCCCCCCTTTCTGCATATCTGAAGAGCAGACTATTACACTGTGACTCGCTGAGAGCACTTTAAATTTTAAATGAAATGTCTTCAAGTTAAGGCTACTTAGAAGAGCTTCATTCAAGACTGTGACATGCGATATAATCCTCCACAAACAGCAGCAGCAGCAGCTGTGTCACTCCTCAGAAATATCACTTTAATATTCCTGTTCTGCTTCACTGGAGGCTCTATGTGCCATTAAAACAGAACTCCTTATCAAGCCTTGTATTTAAGATATGCATACATGTTGAGCTCCCATTAGGATTATCTCATGGTTGAGCTGATGATATTTTGCAGCATATTTTCTGCTGCACTATACTTTGGCTGGCAGACTTGTGTATAATTGCCTATACGCGCTCCTGGCTGCTGGGAGTGTTTGTGACTTGTGATCAATTTTCCGATCCAAGGCAGTGAAGCGTGCTCTGCAATGAGACATTTAGTCGCCTAATCGTGGAGTCCGAGTCCATGCCCTTCACCGGCTTCCACCTCAATTAAACTGCAACCTCGAGAGTTTTATTTACCCCCCCCCCCCCCTTTAATAAAAACTGGAACAAGGTCCTGACGAGAAATCGCTGCACTGTTCCACTCCCGACAGGGACCCTTAAGCTCCTCTGTGTGAGTTTGTGCACCCAGTCACCTTATCTGGGGTCTCAATTGCGAACAGAGACTAACACACACAAGTCAGCTTTTATTAATCAACCCTTCTGTTTCGGTCTTGCCTGGAGAAATACGCATATGTAATAAGTCATTTTCTTGCTTGGAAAACGTGAGCTGCGAGTTCAGGATTTAATTTAAAGCACAGGCATGGAAATGCTCAGATACATTCCACATTATTCCCACTCATCAGCATCAGCTCAATTTATATGGAAATGTGGCATAAAAAAAAAAAGTAGGTAAACCTCCGCGACAGGAGGTGAGCTACTTCTTCTTCCTCCCTGATTCCTCTCACTGGCATGTCAGCAGCACGCAGCCATGTCACAGCAAAAGGAAGAAAAAGGTGCTGTAGCTCTGAAACCAATTCAGGTGTATTATTAACAAGACCTCCATCCAGTCTTACCTTGGGCGACTCCTCGGTGTGCGAGCACCAGGAGGAGAAGAAGAAGGATCCCTTGCGTGGTGGCGCACATCCTCGCCGAGCTGCAGCAACTCCCGCGTCCTATTCCACTTCTCTGTCCACTTTTTCCCATGACGAGCGACGCGTAAAACACATAAACACACCAAAACTCCTCGCTCCAAAGCGGGGAGAAATGAGAAACCCCCCCTTCCACCACAGGAGTCTGCTGGTAAATCAAATGAGTTCGAACGCGAAAAGGTAAGGTTGTAAAGCCTCTAGTCCCGGTGTGTCTGAGTCCGTCTCAGAAGGCGCAGGTGAAGCTGTGAGAAGAGAGAGAGAGAAAGGTCTGTGGAAATAACCACGCGGCGTCCCCTTCACTCGTATCAGTGGCACTGCTTGCTGCCTTCCCCACTAAGCTCTGCTTCTCTCTCTCTCTCCGTGCGCTCTCTCCGTCTCCTGCTCCACTCGCTCCGTTTACGCAGAGAGAGAGAAATGCCACCGCCCTCTGGCTACCATGCTCTGTTTCTTCCTCTCTCGTTCTTCTTCTCCCTTTAAAACAAAGTGAATCTCACCTCAAAACAGATGATGCTTTAAAACAGTTATTAACGTTGTGTGATAGTTTATCTCCCGCTCATTAAATAACCTCACGAGAGACTTCGAGAGTCCCACGGAAATTATTTTATTTCCACTTTTGTGTATTTTTTTGTGTCTCTTCTTGTGCATTTCTAACTTTTTTCATGTTTGTAAATGGTATTTGTTTAGTTTAGCATTTTTGCATTATTTCTCAAATCCTACATCGTTCAACTGTTTGCGCGTGCACGAAGATTTGCGCGCGCGCGCGCGTGTGTGTGTGTGTGTGTGTGTGATTGCAGCCAAACCGTGCAGCCACGTTTCTCCGCGAGCTCAGCAACTGATGTCTGCCCCCTGACGGCCGCCACAGTTGGACCTATAAAAGGATGCAAAGAACAAGAAGGTGCATTTCTTAAGTTACTGAAGCCAAGGTGTACTTTCAACTGAATCATTTTTATATAAGCAAATACAGTGGATAATGTTTTTATCTTGGGGATTCAATGCGGTGACCTCTTTATAACGAACACTGAATGGAGGTCACTCACCGAGTTATGTTATCACAGGGTTTACTGTGTTAAAGTGGGGAAAGGTAATAACATAAAAAAGACTTAATTTACACATTTTTAAAAAAAATTATCAAGAGTGAATATCTGATGAAAGCAAATGTACTATTATGCAAGATGTCCTTGAACTCACCATTACCATGTAAAACTGATGAAGCTACGAAGGATGTTAATTCCAGCTTCAGGAGATGAAGTAGTGGCTGTTTTATTTTGAAAAATGGAGACTGCATGTAGTTTCATAATCAATTCAATATACAAGTCGAATCACATGACATGTGTTTGTACAAACTGTTTGATATTTAAGCCTAATTAGAGATTGTGTTTTCAATTATCTATCAACACAGTGTCATCGTGAAATGTCTAACCATTCAAGAGGAAGATTCAGCATTTAAGTGACTGATTGATAAACCCAAAAGAAGCTTAATACAAAGCCTGTGTGTGTGTGTGCGTGTGTGTGCGTGTGTGTGTGTGTGTTTGCAGCACACACACACACACACACACACACACTGCCAGCTCCCATAACTCTCCGCAGTGTTGCTGCACAGTCATTTGAGCAGCACAGCCTGGATCATGCATTGTAAATGGCAATAGTAAAATATGTGCCGGGTGCCATTTGTCACCGCAGCAGCCCCACAGCTCAGTGACTAGCAGTGGAAGTAGCTGCTACCCGCAGGGACCTGTAAAAGCCTTTTTATTCTGCCACTTTATTGGGAATGGGAAAGCAATAAGTTACACAAGAAACATATGGCACACTTGGATATGGATCAGCACTTACACTGGCAACAGTCAATAGCTGAGGGGATTTTCACAATTCTGCGAGGTCGTACAACACACATATACTTTATAAACATGGTCAATTAAATGTGATTTTTAAGAGGTGCATTTAATGATTCAAAAAGTGTTCAAAAGTATCTGGCAAATAATCGTTCTCACACCGCTCGAAGCCTCTCCAAGTTCTTATCAAACAAAGTACACAACCCTTCAATACATTGATTTCCAGAACTTTCTCAACTTTTTACCACATCTATGATAGAAAATATGCATAATGGGAAGAGTTGTTTTCAGTGGATTGTCCAGAGACAGAAGGAAAATCTCAATCTTTGTCTGTTGGTCCAGACAAAAGTCTTAAAAACCACTCAAAAGATAGACATCCCCATTCACCATGAGGAGGACTCCTGGAGACTTTGGAGATCCCCTGAGTTTTCCTCTTGTGTCATCATCAGGTTGAAAGTTGTGGTTTGGTGTCACATGTATCAATACATTGAACAGATTGAAATTGCCAGGACATTTGGTACACACATATTTATCCCCCACAGGTGAATAATTATCATGTTGGAGGTCACTTAAAGGTATAATATGCGACTTTCAATCCAGCAGATGTTGCACTTTAGCTCCAGTTTCTCACCACTCTCTCAGCCCAATTCAAAACTCCAATCAGAGCTCCGCCTCCCTCTTACCCACACCACATTTAGTGTTCCAATCAACATCCGAGTGCAGCCATTTGTGGGACTGATCGCCTAGATTTGAAGCCATAAGATGATTTGGCTGTTTTCAGAAAGTCGTGATGGCACGTATGATAGCTGGACAGGGAGGGGTTCAGGTGAAAAAAAATATCATGTTTGAGCCTCTGAGGGAAAGGTAAACAAGCTGTAGGATGTGCAGTCATGTCAGCGTGAACACAGAGCTCAGAACAACAAATCCAGAGGGAGTTTGACTTCACTTTTTTTTTTTTTACACATATTTAATGAGGAAGTATTTGACGCCTGTTATATAATGTTTGAAATTCTGCATATCAGTACTGACATTAGCATTTAACTCTAGCATCACTGTGCAGCCCACTGCTTGTGTGGTTGCTGTGAAACTCAACAATGGAAATGTAACAGTCAACATATTGTATTCATATTTGTCAAGCTACACGTAAAAGAACCATTGTACAGTTTTTAAGTGCATTTTTCACCCTGATGCTCTGCAGGTGAGGATGATGCATATTCTGCATACAACCTCGTCTTCATTGAAAAGCAGACAGGCCACTAAAGCACTTCTTTTAAATGCTGAATGTGAATCTGGTTCCTCCTCCTCACTTTTCACAGGTTGAGTTTTTTTTTCTCCACAACTGTGAATGGGAACGGTGTTTAATACTCCCCCACTCGAGCTGAAAAATAGATCCCAGTGTGTGTGTTTGTATGTGTGTAGAGTGTGTGTGTGTGTGTGTTTGTGTGTGTTGTCCTGGCTGCCCTCGAGCCCACCAGCTCTACTTTTAACTCAACTCCCCAAGGACTTTGTCACACTGTTTTACATCTTCACTTTTCCTCTCAATGTGAGGATCGTTAAAGATAACACGACCATCACTTGTTTCATGTTTTATCATCATTACAGAGACATACATTAACAAGATGGTTGAACATATCTTCCCATCGGTTGTCTGATCCCGTAACACATTGTATCAAAGACGCGTTGATAATGAGAGCGAGTCAGAAGACCGTGTAGACGACGATGAAGAAGAAGAAGTAAGAGGACAACACCACTTAGATATTACAGAAGCTGAGAAGGTTATACAACATCATTTAAAAAAAAAAGAAAAGCTGCTTCTTCTTCTGGAGTTTACTGGTTTTAATGTGTGAGATCGAGGTTATTTTAAAGCAATTACATTAGTTTTATGTTTTGTTTGGAAAAGTCCTCAGAGGAAGAATCTACATATTTGGAAAATACCACCAAGTGCTATTTTTCTGCAGAATAAGACAAGGAAACCAGTCTTATGTGTGGGCGGGCGCGGTAACTTCCTAGAGGCTTGTCACTACCATTTGGTTGCCAGGCAACCAGTCAGGTATCATAGGATAGTCCCTGTCAACCAGCTTTAACATTTTTTGTTATGATTAAAGTAATTACACTCGATGTGTTAAAGCTTCTGTGAGGAGTTGAAACACACTGGGATGAATACTGATTCGTCTTTATGACCCCAAAAAAAATCCAAACAAGAACATCAGTGATGATTGATTATTACTATGAAGTTTTTTTTTGTGACTGAAACCACATGGCGGGGGTAGGTGTCAGACGAAGTGGCTGACATCACGCTGATGAAACTTTATTCACATGTGGTCATTCAAGCGGGCGGCCTGGGTTCGGCCTGTGGTTCCTTTACCACATGTCAACCCCCGCTCTCTCTCTCACTCCCCGATTTCTGACTGTAATCCATTTCTGGAAATCGTTAAATGCTAACAACTGGCTACGACGGCAAAGTTAACGTCCATTCCCAGAGGCAAATATTGTCAACCAATAAGAGAGGATGATTACTGATTGTTTCAGGGTCTCAATTCCTTAAAAAAGTTTGACCAGCTCCCTCATAAAACCAGCCTCCCTCTCTGACATAAGCCTCCACTCTTGTAACTTTTAGTTAGGTAGAACTAGCATAATGTAATGTGTTCTCTTTTTTTAAGCTCTCTCTATTGGATGTTAGAACAGAAAGCAGCCCCCCCCCCCCCCCCCCCCCCCCCACCCCCCCCCACCCCACCCCACCCGGTGGGTGACTAGGTTTAATCTCTTTAAGCAGTTACATAATGGCCCCCAGTTCACTTTTTAATCAGCGAATAGATGGCTGTGCCCAGGGACGAATAATCACATCTATAACTTTCTAATCTAATATCCAGCTACATTCAAGTGGATTAGAGGAGGAACAACAGGGGGGAGAGGAGGGGCACAGGTGGTACACCTCGATGTGAGCCCGTGTGTGCGCCGCAGGATTTTATTTGTGTGTTATTTTGAGGAGGAGAAAATGAGACAGGATTGGTGTGTTTCTGTCTCGACTTTGTGTGCAGGTGAGTGAATATGTGTGTGTGTGAGTCCGTCTCGTTCAGAACACGCTGTCCATGTATCAATCCTTTCAGATCACTTTTGATTTTTGGCGTTTGGCCGGTTTGTTTGGTGATGAGTACTGACAATCTCATTCCCTAGATGGCTCTGTGTGACCCCACGGTTTGTCCCGAACGCCGAGTGCAACATCACCGGCGGAGGCAAAAGTGAATCATGAAATGTATCCAGACAGACAGATGGACACCCAGACGAGGAGAGAATGTATCAACGTCATCAAATTGAATTGTTTCAGAGACTGAAACACACACACACACACACACACACACACACACACACACACACACACACACACACACACACACACACACACACACACACACACACACATCAGAGGATTGAGCAGGATATACACAAGTCCATTGAATGCAATAATGTAATTGAAAGTCCCAGTCAGTATGTGACCTCACAGGCAGTAAAGAGTGTATTACACATTTATCATAAAAAATGATGCGGTATGTAGTTTTATTTGTTTACATAAGAACAATCTGTGTAATGGTCTAAAGATAGGAGCCTCACACAGCAGGCAGGAGAAAATCAATGCAATGCTCATTTCTTGATTGTAAGATCATGATGGCGTGACACAGCCCGATGCATCTTCTGTCTTTACTGATAATTAAACATGAAGGCCAATAAAGCGCCTTACAGATCAATGAGAGCGGGAAGAAGGGGTCAGACCACTTTTTGAAGGCAGACTTTTTAAATTAAAATAAAATTCACAAACGCTTAAGAAACGGGCACTTAAAGCGAGGGAATCCATCCAGGACTCCAATGAAATGAAAGCAAAGTGAACGTGAAGATTTTTTAGTGAGCAAGCCTGAACCAAAATGACACCAAACAGATGACGAACAAAGCCCGCTTTGTTAAAGAAGCTTCTACTTCTCCGTCAAGAACATCCAGTCAGAGCATACCATTTCGCTCTGTGAAGTAATGTCAAGTATTTTCTTTACTTATTCTCACACATGAAGTGGAATTTCTTTGAACGGATACTTGTGAGATGGTGTGGTACACTTGAGATTTCAAAGCTGACGTGTGCAAGCATGCAATGACAGAGAATGCAGAGTGCTTGTATTTGGTTGCCATGGTAACTGCTGCTAACTAGCCATTGATGAAGAGCAAACATTGGGAGCAAACGTCCAGGTTGTCGATTAAAGCTCCTGTTAGAAGTTTTATGCTGAGTAAGACACAATCGATAATCAACACTGACGCCTCTTTAAGACGTAAACAAAAAAACAGACCATCGGTGACAAGAAGAGGTCACGGTTCGGTTCGTGCATCAGTTTTCGGGTCCCGAAACAAAGTCTCAGATGCATATTTCCAAGATTTTCTAATTAATTTAGAAATGGCAGTAGTGCAAGTTACAGTTTGTTGCATCGTGTGTTATTTAGAATTACCTGTAACGCCTTCTGTGTTTTAAACACTACAGTACACAATACAGAAAATGAGGAAAAACAAAATGATGTAACAAAAAGCATCACAGCAATTAACAACAACTCCTGATTTCATCATATATAACCAATACAATGTAACATAGAAGACAAAATAAATGACTGTGTTTGAAACATTACAGTCCACAAACAATGAGGAAAAAACAAAATGATGTAAAGTTAAAGGCAGCACAGAAAGAAATAACATCTCCTGATTTGATCATATAAAACAGATACAATGTAAAATACACTATAAGACTATAAATAAATGATTCACTAATTTAAGGAAGACTATCAGACTGTGTTATGTGCACACAGGATGGGACATTGTAACGAGGGTTAGAGTACTTTTAAAGAGTCTGCACACTTGAAGCCGGTGTCCTCTAATACTGCATATGGGCAGCCTTAAATATGTGTTACCTTCTGTGATATCTTCAACCGTCAACCCATATTCCTTTAAAAAAAAAGAAAAGAAAACAGCAGGGATAAGTAGTTGGACACCTTGACTAGCTCTTGTGATTGGCATTTCTGGGTGATGCCGTTTATTATTCATTGGCATGTTCGACATGTTTCCAATGACAAAACAATGAGGACCCGAGGGTTTCCTCCAAATGACTGATTTTTGGTCTTCGGGATCTGCTGTGTCATCTTGATATATGACTCTTCTTCTCTGTGGGTTTTGTGGGATGAAAACAAATACCTATACACCCCTAATAGTTACTTTTCATGTCTGAATCTGCTACCAGGCAAATCGATTAACTTCACTCTGCAGAAACTGACTTTATTTACATTTTCCACAGCAACTGTTTCAATAAAGCAGCGTCTTAACTTTCAGTTTTGATAAATAGGACAAAAAAGGGACAGGATTGGAGCGCCTGTAGCGTACTGTTAAGTGCGCACAAACTCATGTATGGAGCCTAAAGTACTCCAAGTGGGCGGCCCGGGTTCAAATCAGACTTGTGGGTCCTTTCCCGTATGTCATTCCCTCCTCACTCTCTCCCTGATTTCAAACTCAATCCACTGTCCTGTCTCTACAATAAAAAATAAATCTTAAAAAAAAAAGTAGAAAAGGACAGGATCAGTAGATAAGAGGTACGGCTTTATACACAGGGGGCGCCAAAATCAACACAAACAGGAAGTTGCTCACAGTCCTGTTTTTGAGGGGGTTAAATGAATCCAAAGGAATAGCCAGCTCTCTTTGATCACGTCTCAGCAGGAGGAGGAAGCAAACATGGACAGGGGAAGAACCACAACAGATTTTCTTCTGTGGACGTTCTGCCAGTTCCTGCACCACAAGATGTTTTTCCACCATATTTTGGATCAAAGAGAGTGTGTTGCTCAATGTGTGCCTCGGACAGGAAGTGTTGTGTTCCAGGATACGCTTCATCAGATATTGTTTGATGTAGAATACAACAGCTCTACGGTTTAAAGTAGAAATGGGCTTTTTACCAATCTGTCTGCCAACCTCAAGGGAGTCTTCAGACAGAGATAGGGTTCAAATCTCCAGCCCTCAATCCAAAACTAATCGGGCATCACTTGATCTTCTTTACACTGGGATACAGATTGAGTTTAAGATATCCACATGATGATGGAGACACAAGTATTGTTTCTCTGTGGGGTTAAACTGGGTCATACTCCAAAACTCAACCATACCAAATGGATTAGGTTAAGGGGTTTCTTATTGGCATTGGAGATAATGGTTTCTTTTCGACAGCAATTTTAAGTCAGTGAAAATACTGACTTTATTTCCTATTTAGCGAAAAAGAAAGGTTCGATCTCTGTATTTGTGAACATGCTTACACTTTTTCACTCATTTGCGGTGGCAGATTGTAGGTCAAGAACACAGTCGCTGAGAGACTCATAAGAGAAGTGGTGCAGAAAGCAACAATCTCCCAGCAGGTTTGAGGCTTCAAGCTGGCATGTCTGTAAGTATGCCTCCCTCGTGTCATGCCTGTTGCCACACAACATGCTGAACAAAAGGTTGTTCTTGTTAAAAGCTTCTATTTACAGCCCTGCATCATCGATGAAAAGCTCCGAAATGCTTTAAAGAGAAAAAATTATGTTCAAAGAAATATTTCTTTTTTGAGGAGAACTGTGCAAAAAATAGCAATATTGGATTGCTATGGTGTCCTCTCAGGAGTAGCAGACACAAGAAGATTCAGGGCATTTCACTGAAGAAACAAACTCTAGTGTCGTAAAACAAAGCAGACGTAGGCCTGTGACCTAGCGGTTATCTAGTGCACCCCATGTACAGAGGCTGTAGGCACCCGGATCTCTGCACTGTCCTGTCTGAATAAAGGCAGGACAGATTCTATTTTGGAGCTTTTCGCCTTTATTTAATAAGGACAGTGGACAGAGCAAGACATCGAATGAGAGAGGGAACGACATGAAAGCAGACACAGGTCCGACCTGGGCCCCAGACGCCCACCAGCCTCCATACATGGGGTGCAACCCAACCATCAACGTCACCAAAAATACTGTACATGAAGTGCAAAAAAAAACCCCAAAAACTAATTTCCATAGGTTTTCTCGAGGATGGCTAAAACCCCCCAAAGAAAAACTCCATTACAGCCCATGTTATAATTCAAATTTTAAAGCAGAAATTAACATTTTTATATCCTACTACAAAAAAAACCCTTTTGTTCTCTAAAGCTCATTTCTTATTGGTTAAAACTGAACAGGGGAGTGTCTAAGTGGACTGACAGGTGGGCTTGTTGCAGCCTTTTGCCAGCTATAAGGACCATCTATATTCAACCAGTATTCTTGTTTCTGGATTAATCCCAAATTTGAGATAGCATTTGCAGCATGGCGACCACCATTGTTTGGCTTCAAAATGCCTCTTCAGAAACCAGTGGGTGATGTCACTGAGACTACATCCATATTTTGTACAGCCTATGTGGAAAAACTAAGGCCTCCCACTGTGATAAGACAATGATGGTCCATTTCTATGCTTCTTTGATTTTTAACAACTTAGCTGCGTTATCTGTGGCTCTGACAAAACAGCGCAAGAAGAGGAATACATTTGTACCAAAAGTAGAGTTCCTGTTCTGTATTTGAACTATTTGAAACCTTGTGAAAAGACATAACAGAGTGAGGTCCAAACAACAGTCTCTGAACCAGCTCTGCCATGCAAGAAGAGGCTGGATAACCAGCATCCGTCTATACTGCCCTTTAGAGATGCCACCCTGCCATGGGTCAGCGGGTGGTCCCACTTCATTGCAGCACTCGCACTATGAAGAATTTTAGAGGCAAAGTGTGAATAAGCACAAATAAATATCTATTTATGAAGCCCCTAACTGGGGTATCATTAAAAATACATGATTTTATCAAACCACAGTTTCTGCAAATGTTTTCATGTCTTTGTCGTAAATGTTCTATTTTTCCAAAGAGCTTCTTTCTGCTTTGTTTCTTCATGTGAAGTGTTCTTCAAAAGACGCCTTTTCATTGTTTTCTTCCCTGCAGCATTTTAACAGCAAACAATTGTTGTGTTAAATCTGTTGACACCATCGCACTTGTGAAGCATTTAACTCTGCTCGTTCAATTAAAGGTGAATTAAAATAGCTGTGTAACAGACCAAGTAGAGTACATGACTTCGTAAAAGGGTCAGGCTACTAAATATGTTTAGGAAAATGCTGTATTTGAACTTATCAACGAGGGAGAAATAACTTCTTATCTACCATATTTAAACCAGTTCCAGTGTCTGTACAGAACACTGATGCATGAGTCAGAGTGTGTAAAAGTCCAACACTGGATGCACTGTTCTCTCTGAGGCTGAACTCATTCTGGAGGTCCTAATTTTCAGAGGAAGATCATGTTTCAACACTTGCATCATGCAGATAGAGACTATGTATAGCTCATTTCTGCATGATGCAATGGTAACATATACGTTCTACAGACAGTGGATGTAGAATTTTCTATTTAAAAGTGAGGCCAATGCAGAAGTGGCTTGTGCACCTGTGTCCAGTGACAGCACTTTTCTGACTGGCAGCCTTAGTTTCAGAGCGATTGTCATTGTTGCTAGGTTACGAAATGTAACTTCTGCTTCCCTCGGCAGTGACACTCGGTTTTATTAGCTCGGTGTGCTCAATATTTGCTTTTGAAAAAGGAAATATCGACAATAAAACATGAAAACTATGACAATGAATCAGGGCCTGGTATTAGGATCAGCTCTCGACCCGCATGGAAAATGAAATTCAAAAAAGATGAGTGAGATTAGTTTCTCATCCGCCATTGTTAACAGAGCTGATATCAGAAGTCTCACCCCTTCTTGATTTTGATTGGCTGGTGAGGCAGAAGTGACATTGAAGACCGCAGCGCAGTTCCAAATGTTGCACTTATTTCAACTGAAAGCCATGAACTGCATTGGTTTTGTATTGGAAATGGGCGTTACTAGCACAAAAAAAAATAAGCCTTGGTGGACACAGACTATTAACCTGCATTCGATCTAGTTGCCAGCAGGGGGAGACTCCACAGAAATGAAATCTGATTGCATGAAACCAGATACAGTTGATCAATTACAGCATTACAAGTCGCTACACCTTAACAATGTGATCCACCCTCTCATGCAAAGCCGTGTCCTAATTCAGGGTTAACATCCTTGAAAGAAACCAGCCTATGAAATTAGACAATGTGGTCTAGAGAGGATGACCTGTCGCCTAGCAACCTCCACAACTGCAATGGAAATGGCTAACATAACCAAAGTCATGTAGTCAAGTTGTGATTACAACTCAAAGTTTGAATCACAAGGGTCCACCATGAAATTCGGGATATGTTGGATAACGAAGGATGCACCAGATGGGGAAAGGAAGACGCATTTGTTGGCCACATTTCAAGGAACCTTCAAAATAAGACTCCCTTCAACTCAGCGCTGTAATACAATCAGTCTTCAAATATGTGTTAAAGGATGCACCAGTGTCAAAAAATGCCAAACTCTTGGCTTCAAAGGGTCAGCTAAGGTATCATCTGTTTGTTGGTATTCATTAGATTACGTATTCATTAGGTCTAAGGATAGTACATAGTGTTAACCTCAGGGAACAAATGATAAACACATGATCCAATAATCTAATTAGCATGACAGATAGATCACAATAGGTGCTCAGATATGATGCAGAACTTTTTTAAGGAAACCAGCAAATAGGCTTTCTTGTTCTGATACTGCTGCAAACTCAGCCAAAAATCAATATCTGCCTCTAATGAAGAGTTGATCTGTCCTTGTCGTGACCTATAGGACTTACAGGTTTTCTGATCATGTGCTTCGACAGGTTGCCCGAAGACACAAAATTGCATTTGAGAGAAATGTCACAGCATCACTTACTTTAGCTCTCTCCTGCTATATTTCCCCTGAGAAAAAGCCTTGCACCTTTGCAGATGACACTTCAATTTACTTTTCTGTGTGTGAGAGTGTGTTCAACTTAAAATTTCAACTTGTTGCCTGTTGCTAATACTCAGTGGATTTAAAAAAGACGTTAAGAGCTATGCAGAGCCATGCACACTCTCTCTGTATTTACTCTGTAAAATTAGATAATTGTAGGATTTCAAGTGAAAACAATAAACCACTGGAGGCCGTGACAGCTGCAGATGTGCTCCATGAGCCAGAACAGGCAACAGTTAATTCCCTTCCTCTTTGAAGGTGTTAATGTCCTGGCAATCAGCCCAAGTGCTTTTTGATTAGCTCATTATTAATTCATGCACACTCCCGGAACCTCAAATCACACTTAATTGCTACCATGATTCCAGCAGTGACCGATATTGATGTAATTAAATAACTAGGAGTTTGTTGCAGCAGCATCATCTTTTCTGAAATGGACAGAGGGAATGTTTTCTTCAAGTATGAATTGAGGAAAACAAACTGAGAGGGGGTGATTTTTATGGAGGTCAGCAAAAGTTCAAACAGGACGACTGGTTATATTCTCACACATTCATTCAACTTTGCAACTTCCTCTCTACCACTTTCACCATCTCCCTGCTCTGGTGATCACCTGATTTTAGGCGTTTATTCTTTTAGTTATAATCCAACAAGATTCTGCCACAACCTCTCTCAATAAATCATCCTGCTGCTGTCAAATTTTATAATCTGTTCTTTCTCTTCCGCTTCCAGTCTGTCATTTCAGTGTGATCGCTGCGACCCTCCTCTGCCCCGGTCACCTCCATTCCAGCTCAGCAGAGTTCAGACACAGCTGCAGAAATCCACTCCTCATGACATCCTGCATTCTTCTATCACCACCAACACCATCAGTGATTCCATAGGGGGGCGTCCTATCTTGCTGTCAGCCCCTCTGAGTGCATGAAGTCATCATGACAGAGTCTAATCCCCAAAGACTTTGCACATAAAGCTTCTCCTAAACTGTTAAAAATAAATCAATGTTAACTCTTAATCAAGTCTCTCCTGATTGAAATGTTTGTGTGTTGAACAGTGTCATCCTTACATGTGAAAAGAGACTTTACTTCATAGAGATCAGTCTTCAAGAAGAACGTCAGATAATTTTCTATCAGTCAATATTTAGTTCAATAAGAGAAACCTCATCACTGATAATTCAGCGCTACGTTTTTTCTCCTGCAGAAGGCGTGTGAGCAGCTGTACACACATCACATAATATGAATAAAGAGAAAAACGTTCAGACAACATGTTGCTTTGTCTTTCTGACGATGATTTGTTGTTCGTATGCTGCCTGTTTTGACGTAATGTTGATAAAGTGATGAAAAATACGACTACGTGTACGTTTTATTTTGAAATTGACAGGACGCTCTGTGCATTTCCTTGTCTTACTTCCTGTTTCCTACTTGTTATATTCCAGCTTGATGCGTGCCTGAAGCGTACGCCACACATTGGGGGTACAGCATGACTTTACCATTTTTCTCAGAGCTGAGATGTTTGTCTAATTGTTTGTGTTTCTTTGAGTTTAACTTCTGTTGCACAAAGGCCCAAATTATTTTCAGAATTAAAAAAAAAGATTTTCACACCTTGGAAAGTCACACATATCCAGTGGTAGAATAATGCTAAGAGATTGAGATAATGTGTAAATCAGTCTTATCATGTGTCCTTGCTTCATGTCTCTGTAGATCTAAATTCACATTTAGTACTCATGAGTAGTTTTAGATTTTTGGAGTTGGTATTGCTCTGACTATTCTGTTTAAAAAGCACTTCACCTTCATGAAAACATATTCAATCCAGGGACGACTTTAAATAAATAAAGAACTGATTCTGTTCATCTGAAAACAAGGGAGTTCCTGCAAACCTGGCTGTTTGGAGATAAGAGTTGCTGATGTGATGGCAGACTGGCTGCCTGATGATTTCCACCCCCCTTCCTCCTATCTCCTCATCTATTCCCCTGAAGATGAAAGAAAACAGTTTGAAGCTACTTACCAGGACCCTGCACCACATTAGTAGCTGCTGCCCCGGCCTTCAAAGACAGGTCTGTGTGTGTGTGTGTGTGTGCGTGCGTGCGTGCGTGCGGGTGTGTGTGTGCGTGTGTGTGTGTGTGTGTGTGTGTGTGTGTGTGCGTGCGTGCGTGTAAGAGACAAACAGAGAGCGGCAGACAGAGGGCTCTAACTTGTCTGCGTGCACACACATGCTTGCGTTTTTAAGAGTCACTGGCCCCGGTGTGTCTGTGTAAGTGTCTGTGTGTTGGCGTGTGCACACGTGTGTTTGCCGACATTCTAAAGAGGTGTAAGGTTAAAGTTCACGTCAGCTCGACTCAGCTGTCACCCCCTGAGCTCTTTATAAAATCCCTCACAGCTCTTTCAGCTGCTGTTTGAACATCATCAATCTGGCAGAGCCTGTAAACCTCAAGGCTGCTGCTGCTGCTGCGGCGGAGCTTTTCACAGACATTCAGCTGTGTATTCACTTCTTTTCATCCGTGACTTAAATGTTTGTCAGAACTTTATCATGTTTGATAAATTCCAAGTGGACATACACTAACAGAGTCCAGAAAAAATGAGGTCCTGCCGGTGAGGGAGGATTCACCTGAGTGTTCTGTCCAGCATGTTGAACAGACGTGCTGGATGCACACACACTTCCTGTTTCTTCAAATCGATAGTTCCCCGATATGAAACCAAGAATTTCAAAAGACGGCTTTAAAGGCTCTATATGCTTTTTCACACTTAAATGTTTTTGTCTTTTTTTTGTCTTCGGTCAACTGCGCTTTCAATGTACAAAAAGTGAAACATTAAATATAAACATAATATAAGCAAAAAGACTAATATATACAAGGCTAAATAAGAAGGTTAAAAGTCTGTCCATATGAATACAAGTTAAAGAAAATGAAGGTCTGTCATGGATTGTGCAACATTGTGACTCTTCATTAAAGTCTTTCTATGTGATTTTTCACACTTAAATATAATATAAATCAAGTATATCCTGTGAAAATAACTCTGTGAGTCATGACTGTCTACAATGGGTGTAACACCCGAGTCCCACTGTCTGTGATGTTTTCAGAGTTTTCAGAGTCCTATCTTCAGTTTGTTCACATCGCCCGGACGGCCAGCTGACTCCTCCCCTCGTGTATAAAAGTTGTTTAATTGAGGGACTAGAGAAAAGAAGAATAACATACTGTACTCACTGCTTAACTGTGTTTCTAGATCACGCTCATTTCAGGTAAATTTACATGCAGTGTGAAGATACGAGCATAATAAAGATCGCTAGCATTAGCATGCTAACACAACAATGCAGCGCGAGTTGTTTTGGTTTCATGCTGGTGCTCAAGGGCGACATCTGCTGGATCAAAAAATCACATATAAAGCCTTTAAGCCTCTACGTAAGCTTTTCAAACCTCTTACATAGGCTATCTTCTGCAGCCCTCCCCCTGGCAGCCCTGCAGCGTTCAGGCTTCCAGAGAGCTGGCCAATCAGAAGAAAGCAGGCACGCGGGGAGGAAGGCCTTTAAAACACAGCAGCTAAAACAAACGGTTCCAGGCAGAATCTGAAATCAGGGTTTTTACTGACAATAAATGTAAATTCTGTAAATCATGCAAAGCCACTCTTTAACTTTCACAGACTGACTCCATGAAAGGAGACAATGAGGATAATACTGGATCTTTAAGTCTTATTGAGCTGTGTTGAAAAGTTCTTTTATCAACATGTTTCTCAGGAGATTCTGATAAAGCTTCAGCCTTGAAGGAGACATTCTAGGTTTTATTGAGAAAGTTGTTGTAAGAAATGTTTAACCTTAAAGAATAACAAGGTGTGTATGCTGTGCAGTGCCGACTGTAGGAAGACAGAAATGTAATCAGAGGAATTGAAAAATGCCAGAGGACAGATCCATTCTGCAGCTGTCACCACATAACGGCAAAAAAAGGTGCATGTTTTGATTAAGCTGCCAAGGAGGTAAAAAAATAAAAACATAAAAACACACTTGAAGGTCTTACAACGAAATAAATAAAGAAGAAAAAATAAAAAGTACTGAATAATTTTAAGGGAGAGACAAAAGAATAAAAGGAAGAAAACATGACAAGATTCTGCTCTTTTGATGCCTGTATGAGCACTTTTTTCCCTCGATAGTTGAACACGCTTCGCAGATTAGCTGTGGGATTTAAATCTGGGGACAAAGCGCGACAGGGGGTGACAGAGAGAGAGAAGGATAAAAATGTAACAAAATCAAAGGGGGCCTCCAGGAGGAGGTTGGAGGAGGAGGGGGGTAAAAATCTGGACTGCTGTGGTTTCGCTGCATAGCTTTCATCTTAACAAGTTTGTGTGAAAGTATTTAGTAAGACGAGAACTAAGCTGGAATGGTTGGAATTGTTTTCTGGTATAAGAAGAGAAAAGGACATTCAGTGGAGCGTACTTTTCATTTCATGCCTTGTTGCAGGGTTAAAAGAAAAAAGAGAGGTGGGTTTACATGCACAAACAAGGTGGCTTGTGTCATCCCCCCAAAGAAATGTAATTAACTTGAACTATAATAGTAAAATGGTAAATGGACTCGAGCTTGTATAGCGTTTTTCTAGTCTTCCGACTATTACGCCGCAGGTCACACCTACACATTCACACACATTCATACGCCGCTGACGAAGCAGCAGGAGCAACTTGGGGTTAAGTGCCCAAGGACACTTCAAGGACACATCGGACATGTGGCTGTCGGTGCTGGGGATCGAACCCTCGACCTTCCGCTTGAATGGCAACAGACTCTGCCAACCGAACCACAGCCGCCCTAGTTTCTCATTGCTGTGCACAGATCGAGGCGATTCAGAGGTTTTCATCATAATCAAAGTTGAATCGAAGACATCTTATCATCTCTGTCAGACAGAGCAGCGAATGTAGACCTTTCTCTAGAGTTTGTGATTTTAGTTGATTTTTCTTATCAGTCTTATCAGCATCTGAGAGAGACTGAAGGAGAGAGAGAGAGAGAGAGAGAGAGGGAGAGAGACTGAAGGAGAGAGAGAGAGAGAGAGGGAGAGAGACTGAAGGAGAGGAAGAGAGAGAGAGAGAGAGGGAAAGAGACTGAAGGAGAGAGAGAGAGAGAGAGAGAGAGAGAGGGAAAGAGACTGAAGGAGAGAGAGAGAGAGAGAGAGGGAGAGAGACTGAAGGAGAGAGAGAGAGAGAGAGAGAGAGGGAAAGAGACTGAAGGAGAGAGAGAGAGAGAGAGAGGGAGAGAGACTGAAGGAGAGAGAGAGAGAGAGAGAGAGAGAGGGAAAGAGACTGAAGGAGAGAGAGAGAGAGAGAGGGAGAGAGACTGAAGGAGAGAGAGAGAGAGAGAGGGAGTGTGACATCAAGCACAGCAGTGGAGAGTCCTAATTTAACTCTGTGTACCAGTAAAGTGTGTGAACAACAATAGAGACTGGATTCTCTGCTAACAGCTAACCTCGAGCAGAACCAGACTCATGTTGAACATCCATCAGCCGAAACTGTGTCGGGGTCAAGAGGGGGGATATTAGTCCACCTAAATTGAATGGATGAGGGAAAGAAAGAGGCAGAAGATAAAGCATAACGGTAAAATACTGAAAGTAGTCCCAAAGTTTTAGCATCTGAAAACCAAACTCAATGCAGTGGTTGAAATGAAGCATCATGTTGGTGTTTGTTTCTCTCCTGCTCACTCTGTAGCTGCACTGTTATGAGGCAGCCCTGCCTGCTCTGGTCTACCGGACCGTGTGTGGTCTGCAGAGTGCCCTTTTCGTAATGGGCGCGTCTGACCAGAGCGAGGGTTAAAGCTTGCCGCTAGCTAGAAGTGACCAGGAGCAGAGCCTCACACACACACACACACACACACACTCGCAATGTGGGGATTTTATACTGAGGGATGTAAACTGCACGAGGAAGGAAAATCTCCTCTTGTGGAAACCAGAAGTAAAGCCAAACCCAGGTTTTTCATCAAACCCATCAATGAACAGAGAACTACTAACTCAACAAACACCATGACATATTTGTTTCCCGCTTTTGCATTCAAATCTTCTCTGCCTGAAAAATCTTTGTAAAGGCCCTGAAACACCAAGGAGATCGTCGGCCGTAGGTGAGCGGTTGTCGCCCTAGTTTTTGCGCTGTGTCCGGCTCTGTCTGCCTTTTTTCGGCCGATTCAAAATGATGAATCGGTGTCTGCGGTCGGTGAGAGGAATCTTTCTGATTGGCAGTTGGAAGGTTTCATTTCTCTCCAGATCTCGACACAGGTTCAGGAAAGCCCCTTGAGCATGCTGCTGTAGGATCCATGCTTTCATCCATTAGTGCGATTTCTCCTTATTTGTCGCCTCCACCTCTTCTTTTCTTTTTCCACTAAATTTTCATTTTCAACTTTTTATCAGACATTATTCTCCATTAGAAGGCTACCTATAATACAAGCGGTGACCGACAGCGGTGTGAAAATGGTCTTCTCGTATCATAACAACGGACTACCGCCACCTGCTGGCATGGAGAGTTATTTCCTCTCCCGCATGCGCAGAACGTACGAGGTGGTTGGCCGTGCAACTTTTTGGCCAAGACAAGAGGCGACGCCACAGGCGACCTTCATCGACACTAGTTCTTTGCCGTCTGCTTGGTGTGTCAGGGCCTTGCCATCTCTCACACTTTCACCTTCAATCTCACGCACACCAAAGGTCACGGTGCGCCTCTCACTGGGAGACTTCAAACACAAGTGGAGGTGTCGCAGAATCTTCAAGAGCTGTTCTGGTATTTCTGAAAATGGGACCATCTCTCCGCGCTCTGTCTCAGGAAGAAGACAGCTCAACTTGACATCCACCAAGGAGATTATGGAGCTTGGGATGGGCATGTCTGCAGAACGCAAGTGAGGAAAAAGGTTGTGCAAGGTGTCAGGGAAGTTCTTCCTCTGCTGTCTGGAAAAGTAAGGGATTCAATGTGGACATTATACATGACTGATGACTCATTGATGGAAGTCCGCTCACTCATATTTAAAAATAAATGTACAATTTAATTTCCATCAGACCCGCATGCTGAATCTGAGGTGAGATTGCAATTATCATCTCTTCTCTTGACTGCTTGTGATATTTCTGTGTCTGATACTTATTGAATTACTCTCTCTGTCAGTCTTCTTCAAAGGGAATGTACCTGTCTACTGAAAAAGTAGAAGCTGAAAATCGTCATGTTCTTTTAGTACGAGACCTGCAATTTTGTCTTTAAAAAATGTCTATATAGTTATTAGACATTCAAAAGAATTATAACTCTAATTTATTTTATATTAAGTGTGAATTAAGTATTTAAGAATTTTACGAGACCGGAGGTTGCTGCTTGGTCTGGACTCAAATGGCAGATCCCTTATGGGATTATTCAGACACGTTTATAAGCCATCACACTGACACAAAATGAAACAAATACAACAATGATACAAAGATAGAGGTAACAATTTAACACCAAAACACTGGTATAACTCAATAAACACCTCATACAAGAAAAGAGAGAGAGCAGGAGGGGCGAGTGACAGAGAGACACACAGAGAGAGAGAGAGAGGGACAGTCTTTGTCTGTATTCATTTAGTTTCAAAAACCTTACGCCGTGTTCTCAATGGAGAACACGGCGTAATTGGTGTTTGGTGTTTCCAATGTTTCCATATGTCCATCCAGAGGACATATTGTCCCCCTTTTCCACCTTTTCAAACAGTCCCTCTGTGGTCTAAATGAAACATATGTGCTGTGCTTTGGTCAAAATATAACATGAATCAAGCACCAGAGGAGGTTTGTGACCCTGTATAAACCAGCTCTCTCAGAACGCTCCGTTTTGGTGTGTGTGTCTCTTTAAATGTAATGACCCCCCCTGAGTTTTCCCGGTAGACATCACTCCTCTGTAGTGAGAATAAAAAATGACAGACCTGAGCAAAAGTTTTGTTCTAGGCTGGGGGTGGAGTTCATGGGTGGAGATACCAGGGGAGGGGAGGGCATTATTTTTAACCAGAATCCCACTGTGACATCACAAGGAGAGCAAATTTGAAACAGAGCATTTTTCTCTGTGTTGTAAGACTTATGCAGACCACAAACAAAGGACTGGATGGGTTTATTTCACATGTTGTGGGTCTGTAGACACTCAGGTTACCCAAATATATGTTCAAAAACACTGTACAAGTAGATTTTTCATAATATGTCCCCTTTAACCTTTAGATCCTCACTGTGTTTCTTTGCAGTTGAACAGCACTGTTTGGATTCTTATTAAAGTGAAGACCTGGATGAGTCGTGACTTCACGTCATTCGTTGACGAGCTTCAGCTTGCTGTTAAATTGCATCGCCACAGCACTAGAATAGTGTAATGACTTTGCGTCTATAAATACAGAAAACGTTCCGGATTGGCCCTTAACATCCACTATAAACGCAGTGGAGCATTTAATGCGCTCCCACTTATCTCTGGCGTTGATTCCTTTTTTTTTTTTTTACTGCTAAATTTTGAAGAAGCTCTGGAGCGCCGTGTGGTCTCCGTGTCCGCAGATTGCAACGCTCAGGCTGCAGACGGAGACAAGCTGCTCGATGCAATTACGGAGCTTCCCGCCAACATTTGCAGTACTAACCCACCGCACGCTTGCTGGAGGGAGTGAAATGTCCCATCAGCCACTTTCCACAAAGTCTAAAAAGCACACTTTAATACGTCTGTATCTCACAATCAGGGGAATGACTTACCAGAAATAACATGCCAGGTGTGAGATTTCATGGGTTGTTTACCGGCCTTCACCTATTGTTATAGCTTGTAGTATCAAGTTGGAAAAAAGTGGTGTAAAGTCTGAATGAGAGGCTGATCTGCTCCGAGTGGAACTTCAGTTTCTGTTAAAATAAAAATGATGCTTTTAAAACGGATGAATATGACGATGAACTTTCTGCACCTCTCTCTAGAGCTTACTACACATAACAGGCTCATTAAGTCATCGTCTGAAGGCTTACTGTGAGAAAGGAAAAACCAACATCCAGATCCGCATGGGTGCATGCATTTATTATTGCATTTGTGTCCATGGTGACGGTAATTGTGACTAAATTATGTATTAAACTTGTGGATTATGCAACAAAACATGAATTGACATTCAATAATTTGACATGAGTTATGTAGAGTAGAATGTCAGGCCACAATTATTTAAAGGATGTGTGTTTATCTTTAGATTAGATGAGTGCAGCCAGCACATTTACAAGCACAGTTTAGTCAACCCTACAGTTATTGCTCAATAAGGTAATTTAATTGGACTACTGTCTTTTTTCCCAGTTACTATTGGACCTTCTTCCAGTTGACCTTTACGTCCCGAACCAAACCATCAACACTCAAGTGTGCTGAAAGCTAACAACATAAACATGTCTCCTCGTCTGTTGAAATATGTTTGGTTCTCGCTCTAGCACTTCCCAGGTTGAAACCTTAGTCTTGTTTTCTTCCCGGCTTTCTTGAACGCTTTAATGCTTTAATGGCTGTGGAGCCAGTTTGGGCCGATTGAGACGTAAACATGAAGGAGTAAAAAGTCCCCCAACTGCATCATGTAGGTCTCTTAGTCTGACAGTGACTAGCAGCATTCAGAGTCCAAATCTACAGGTTTTTGCAGTCAAATCTTTACTATGCTGGTGCTAACTTTTGTTTTATGACCCTACAAGTCTAATACAAACTGTGCTGCCCTCATGGTATCAGTTTAAGTGTCAAAGGGGTTGATAATCAAACCAACTGTTTCGCTTCAAAATAATGGAAAATCTGTAAAAATCAAAAGCACCCAAACAAGTCTGAAGGGTCGTCAAGAAAGCAGAATTATTTTTAAAGATATTTTATGGGCATTTTCGCCTTTTAATAGGTAGGACAGCTGAAGAGAGACAGGAAATGTTGGGAGGAGAGAGTGGATGATGACATCACAGAAAAGGGTCAAGGTCGGATTCAAACCCACAGTCGCTGTGCTGAAGACTATGGCCTCCATACATTGGGCGTGCGTCATAACTACTAGGCTATCAGTGCCTCAAGATAGCAGAATTTTAAATTAAGATACCATGTTTATAAGATTCAAACAATATCTCGATACCTGTTTTAATACCACAGAAATAAATATGGAAGTCCTTTCTGTACCAAAGTGTTAAGCGAATGTTTTGTTGCAATTTAGACAGTGTGAAGGATCCTATACGCACCAGCCTAATGAAACAGATTTTTGTTTTTTATGTTTTAGAAATTTTAGAAAGAATGGATCATTGAAATCACAGAGGTTGTATCATTTTAAAACACATGGTATTAAAAAAAGTACAAGAGGCTAACTCCTGCTCTTAATTGTCTTTGTTTTTTTGCCCGCAGTAACATCCAGAACTAAGATAAACTGAGTCTACAAGCATAAATGACAAGGTGAAGACAGATCCATAAGATGTTTACATGAGGAGAACATGACGAGGAACAGAGACATGGTGAGACAAAAAAGAGTATGTAAAAGAATTTAGCAAATATAAAAGGACATGAGAGAAGAAGGAAAGAGGATGAACCAGGTTGAGTTAAAGATTCTTGGCAAACTGCTGCAAGAAAATTCTCCTCTCTCTGTCCTCCATTAAAAATGACTTAAGGCGAAAGTCCGGCACTTTCGGCCCCCATCTCTGTAACTTTCCCGTCATCGTCTAATACGGCTCCTAAAAGTAATTTACAGCAACATATGTGGTGAGGCATCAAAAGTGCATTTAGTAGATAAAGATGCCATTGCTGACAGGAATGTGGAGCCTGGAGCGAGGCTATACAGCTTTATATTCTCCTCTCTCTCACACACTGACACACAGACATGTTTTTTCTCCTTCACCCTCCTCTCTCCCCGTCGTCTCTCAATATCCTCCTCACTCTCCTCCACTGTTTTTACTCCTGTCTTTCCACTTAAAAACTCCTTCTCTCACTCCCCCTCCCCCACGCTGTCCTCGTCCTCCTATCTGTCCTCACTTCCACCTACGCATCTCCATCCATATTTCCCCTTCACCAACTCCTACACACACACACCCCCTCCCCTCCCCCTTCCTTCATCTTGATGTCATGGCCATTTAAAAAAAAAGGAACCATTCAAGCTGGTCCCTGCACGGTGTTTTCTATGTCTTTTTTTTTTTTTTTTTTAACTCAAGGCGTGTTGCATCACGAGCCGGGGATCTCATTTCCTTAATTGTATGGCGTGAAGCGGAGCGGCCCTGTTGAAGGGACATCAGTGTCTCAGAGAGGCTTAAACACTTCACACCATGTGCCAAAACAAAACGAGCCAAGATTTTTTTTAAACCTAAAAAATGACTCAACAAATCAACTCCAGTTTTCAATGTTAATTTTGGAAGCTATTACAGATTGAATCTTTTGACAAAAAAAAAATATTTTTAGCCATGTTTTAGTCATTCTTTAGAATTCTCCAGCTTATGTCAATCAATCAATCAATCAAACTTTATTTATATAGCACCTTTCAGACAAATTAAATTGCAGTACAAGAGTGCAGAAAAGTTATTGACGAAAAAGTAGTTTATAAAATCATTGATAAAATCATTGAGAGAATAATGCACACCAATAAGAATAAAAAAAACATGTATAAAAATGAAAAAATAAAATATGACACATAAAAGCAATAAGATGTTAAAATGAATACATATGTCAGAGTGTCGCTGAACACACAATTGAAGAAGTCACGCAGGAAGACAGTTTAAACCTCTAAAATCAGACTGCGTCTTAGTTACCTATGTTATATTCTGGATTCTGGATTTTACGGTACCTATCATCATACTGATGACACTGGTGACTTACTTTCAACACAAAACTTTTTACTCGTAGTGGGATACTTTCAGTGTGACGAGAGTACTTTTACTTCCACTCCTGTCAAACATTGTAGCAAAGAAGAGCAAAAAGATTCAACTTATTAAACTGCTTTTTATAAATCTTTATAAACGGAAAACTGTAGCCTTTTAAAGTTTCTGATATTAAAACATTCAGACGCTGCTCAGGCAAGTTAGCTCGTTAACATGTTGTCACATCGGCCTGTGCTCTCTGTCACTCTGCTTCACACACACATGTAAACAAGCACACACACACACGCTGCTCTTGTTCTCTGCTTAGCAGCGCACACACCTCTCTCCTCTCTTCTTGTATTTAGACGGTAAGATTACACTAAGAGTGGGGAGATATATCATGAATTGACAACACACAACTAACATTTTAGTCTCACCTCGCCTCAATAATGAAAACTCCACATACATTTCGTCATTATCAAAGTTCTATTTTTAGCTCGTCATTGTCTCGTCTTCGTCCTGGCACAAAGGTTGCATGTCTCTCCTCCCTGGTGCTCTTCAATGTTTTCAAAAGACACTCTTTCATCCATCCCTTTCAGTCTTCCTCCACCAACCGGTTTTTCTCCCCAAGATTTACTGTACTGCCTTTCGGCTTCTTCACCATAAATACTCCCCCCCCCCCCCGCTTCAGACAGTGTGATGCGGCTAATGTTGCTGTTTAGTTAATGGGTTCATTTTTCAACATCTTTTCTCCTTTATCCAACGTCTGAAGGAAAAAAACAAGGGGAGGTTTTTGACTTAATCAAGGTTTGCTACAGATTTTGACTTTCAATCGTTATCTCTGAGAGAGTAGTTGGCATCTAAATTAATTCAATAGAGTCTGTTGTTAAAGAATTAGCCTCAGAAAGTCAGTCAGGTCGAATAAACATTAAAGGGATAGCTACTTTGGTATTGTGGAAATGTTTTTTTTTCTGAGCTAATTTGTTTTGGAGAGGCAGAAGGTAATTTCTACCTGAAATTGTTTAGTTTATGAGACGTATATATCTGACATACATACCTAGTATACTCGGGCCCGACCGATATGAGTTTGCAGGGAAACAGTCCTGTGGCGGGCAAAAGGAGTGAAGACGTCACCTTCCAACTCCAAATCCATTCTTGACTCTCAAATTGCCAGACAGACTGTAAACAAAAGAAACAAAACGAAAAAAAGAAAAGATGCCAGAAGCTCTTTGTGGATAATTGCTGGCAGCAGCAGCTCAGATAATTTGGCCATCGCTCCCAGAGGCTATGGATGGAGAGACGAACGCCAACAGGGTCTGATTTAATCCTTATAAACAAAGTTTCTCAACTATCACATCAAGCTTGATTATTTCCCGGTTATGAATTAATTAATAATATTTTTGCAAATACCTGAGCATCAAAACATCACATTTGTGGATTGGCAACTGTTTCTTTTCAGGCATCTGACGAGGACTTCTCTAGAAAGCAGTGGATACAAACTCCTGGCAATTTTGTAAAATCTTTACAACATCATTCTAGGGCCCGACCGATATTTGGCTTTTCGGGGGCGATACCGATATCGATGTTGGGGAAGAAAAAAAAAGTCAGATACCGATATATCGGCCGATATCTTTCTTAGATCTATGTTCGATCAGTAGAGCTAGATAGATAGAGAAAACACTTTTATTGTGTTGATCCCTCACATGCAGTTATCAAACACTCGTGGAAAAGATATACAACGAAGATGAGATGTTCACTCAACTGGAAAGTAACTGAGCATGTACGTGCATCACTGCTTGACACTCTGGAGAGTGACGATGCTTGTTGTAATCCATATAGCGCCCTCTGCTGGTGAAAGAGAACTACTAGTGTAATACAAAGATACTTAAATGAAATTAACCGGTACTGATAGTAACTGGATACACTAATATCGACCGATATTATCGAATGGCCGGTCGAGCTCTACATCATTCCTTTTCAAGTTAATCATAACACTAATCATATATTACTCAGTGAATTGAAGGGGTGCTAATGTGGATTTTGTTTCCCTAAAAGCATAGCAATGCTAGCTATTCCGTAGGTTTCTGTTTTATTATCCCAGGTTTGGAAAACTCAGAAAGTGAATAGTGAGTATCTAAAAAAAAAAATTGTCTTAGTAAATTGTTTAGCATTAATAAAAAAATAGAAAACTCACATTACCAATACCACATTACCTCAAACATGAGATAAATGAATATGTTAAATTTTTCAGGCAAACCCGGACACTCCATACTGTAAGAACAAATACATAACTCACTGTTGATGTTGACACAATCACTCCCCACCAATCCAAGCATCACTTTTGCTTCACATAAAAGAAAGAGTTTTTGTTGTCACATAGGTGACTCTGGAAACAGGCTCAGGCTCCCTGTCTAAACCTAGCTTCTCTCTCTCCTCATTTATTACTTCCAGTGTGTGATCGTTTCTTTGTCTGTCTTCCACCCAACACCAAACTCCAACCTCAAAACTCACTGCTGCTGCTGCTACTGCTCAGTGTGTTTGAAAGGCACCCTGCTGTTCGGGAAAGGGATTTGGAGAAAGGAAAACAGATCGATCCAAAAAGAACCAGCAGTGAAGAGGACAGGACAAGCTTTGCTGTTAGTTTATACAGCCGTTTGACTCGAACCACAAAGTCTTCCTCTTGAGTCAAAGCGAGTCTACCGCAACTAGAAAATAGTCCACGTGATCTTCCAGTATTTGTTTTTGTTTTTCTACATGACATTTCAGAGGGTGCCAGACTTTGCAGGAGAGTTGCTACTTATAAATTGGAGGAAAACAGGGCGCAAAAAATATCAGGATGAAAAAATTCCACTGCAGGTAAATGAGGGTAACGGATGAAGGTGGCGCTGAGGGATGAAAGGAAAAAAAGGCAAGAAAGGCAGCTTTCTGTTGGCGTCAACATCATTTGGAAAAAGTGATAGAAATCAACCTTGCCTCGCCTTCTTATCTCCCAGTCTGAGATGTTGTTTCTACTTCTGAAGGCACTGGAAGTATCTCTGTGTGTATGTGCTGGGTTTATTTACACACGCGTTTGTGTGTGCTCACGACATCCCGGGAAAGAATGCGTGCATGTTTGAGTTTGTGTGTGTGTGTGTGTGTGTGCAAACAGATAAGGCTTTGAGCATCTGAGATATTCCAGAAATCTATCGCAGGCTTGATGCCCTTGCTATGTGATCAAAGAATACGGGGCTTCTTTCATTACCTTTGACGGAGGAGCGTATTTGGATGTTTGCCGGCTTCTCTCGCTCTCTCTCTCGCTCCCTCTCTAACTCAATCCGCCGGAAGGGAGAGGGGAAGTGTTGGTTATCAGAGAAACGCAGCGCATCGGAGAAGCCTTTTAACAAGGCGGAAAAAAAAGGGGCTGCTTTGGAATTCAGGATTCATGAAGGCCGGAAAGCTGCTGCTGCTGATTCACGCTAAATTAGGAAGGAGCGTGGATCACCTTTTAGGTCGTTTCTCAGGAAACGTGGTTACTAATGTGCTTCCCTTTTGGAATATACCACAACAAATCATTAAAGCCCAACACGTTACTGACATGTGCATGTGGGGAAACTGAGCTGCAAGAGGGATGTTAAGGATATAAATGTAGTGCAGGGAATATTGAGAGCCTAACTTCAAGAAGAAAACCTTGAACGTTGAATCTCTCCCAGATTCAGGGACGCTACTTTCCGACTGATTCTCCAGTTTTAGTTCTGAAAGTGTGAGAGAGGGGTAACTAGGCGTCCCCACTTTATGCGACACTGTGCAGCATTTTCATCTCTTAAGCAAATTAAGACGATGTCCTGCATTTTATTGGCTCTAGTTTTTACAAAGTGCAGGGTATAGTTGCCTTTTTAAAACATGGCTTTTATCCTATGGCTTGGTTATGGCTTGCTGCTATTTATCATACTGAGTCACTTTAATCACTTGTCACTTTATCTTGTCATTCTCTGTAAATACTGTCTCAATTCTCAATTCCCCCCTGCTAACTTCATCATTTGTTTTGTACTTGTATATACCCCTTGTTTTTCTATTTTTATTTTATTTTATTTTATTTTATTTTATTTTATTTTATTTTATTTTATTTTATTTTATTTTATTTTATTTTATTTTATTTTATTTTATTTTATTGTATTTTATTTTATTTTATTTTATTTTATTTTATTCTGTTTAATGTGTATTTTGTATTTTCGAGCTTTCTTGTCTGTGCTGCTGTAACGCCGAATTTCCCCTCTGGGGATCAATAAAGTATTATCCTATCCTATCCTATCCTAAAGCCATGGGGGGAGGGGGGCTAGAGCTCAACAGTGACTGCCAAGTTATTTAGCAGCTCTGGTTCCAGGAAGTACATTCCCTCGTTCAAATCCTCCATTGACATTTCAGAAAATCCTTATATCAATAATTTAAATCCTAGAACCAAGCCAACCAGCCAACCCAATACTCGTGGCCATAAGATATTTTGGTTTTGCGGGTTGAAAAAGAAAACAGAGAAGAAGAAGGTACAAGACTGTGTACATGGGGCGCTGGTGGCTCAGTGGTTAGTGCACGGGCCCCATGTATGATAAAATATTAATTATCTATCTAAAAAATATTTATAGATGCTTTACAAAGTATCAATAAGGGATTATAATCTTCAGTTCCAACTTTATAATAACCATCCAAATAATGTTAATAGACGCTTTATAAAATATTTACAAACCATGAACAAATATCTGGTCCATGTTTATAGATGTTTTATAAACCATCTCTTAAAGGTTTATAAATCATTTGGTTGTCATTAACAAACACTTTATAAAGTATTATAGTATTACAGATAGTTAGCAAACATTATTAATTATCAAATCATTGTTTGTTAACAGTAAATAACTATTAACTAATGGTTAATTAACTATCTATTTACCCTTATTTACCCTTTATAGATGATGGTTATTACAAAGTGTTACCAGTGAAAGAACTACGCATCCCACAATCCATTGCGATTTCCAACGCGACCCAACCAACAATAGTTAAACGCACAAAATGTACACATGCCTTCCTTCTTCATTCTCCTTTATCGTTATGGTTATTTGGACATTATATTTCGATAGCTTACCTACCTCTTGGTTTTGCAGTAACCTGCCCTCACTGTCCGGCACTAACACACTCTTTGTCCCACGCTTTGTCTGACGGCACCTTGTCACCCTACGAGAGAGAGAGAGGAAGAGCAAAGACAGAAAATTAGAAAATGATATCACTCGTTTTTATAAAAAAACGGATGTTTCCATTCCTATATTAACATTTCAATTAAATGATGTTGAAATATCTATGACACAAGCTTTCAAAATAAGCCTGTTGCACTGTATCACACGGAGGAGGAGCTGCATTCACTTAATTGGTGCTATCAAATAGAGGCTCTTATCGCCAAAGAGAAATAAGCTCGCTCTATTTGTTATGCTTATTCATGATATCTTACACTAAAAAAACAACATTTCACATTGGAGGAGAAAAAAAAAAGGGCAGCTTGGGAGCCCTCGGAAGCTTTGATGTGTCTCTGCTTATAATAAAAATACATTAGTTATGCATTATTCACAGAAAAAAAAGGGAAGCAGAGGAAGCCTGATTTTCTAGCAAATGTGAACAAATTTGTACAAAAGGCAGCTTTAATGTAAGTCATCTGTGGCTGCATGTTGTCACGTGTCCTTGTGCAAATGTGTCGTATTTTACTCTGCTCCTGTGATGTGAGAGAATTGGATGAATTAAACACAATGTACAGAGTAACTCACGTATACCACACTCCTCATTTAAAGAGCTGCAGACGCTGTGACGACCCTGTGCCTGCAAAAAAAACGACGAACCCGGTTAATTAACCATCTGCACACTTTCTATAGAATCTTTGTGTAAAAAAAGTGTATAAAAGGCTGAAAGAGATAGCACCTAATGAGATCCTGAACCGTGAAGGTGGCTGTGAAGTTTGTACTTTATAAATCATGCAGCGCTTGAAGCCACAGCTGCAGCTTCTATTCTTTTTCTGATAAATATATTTATTATAAAGCAAATACTTTTTTAAACGTGCCTGCAGAGAGGGGAGGCGGGGTGGAGGAGAATCGGTTAGAAGATGGTTGAATTCAGTGGCGTGGAGAAAAGGGAAAGACAAAAAAAAGAAAAAGAGAGACTGATGAAGGTGAAGTTAATTAAGCCTTTTGTCGGTGAGGTGTTGTAAAGGCTCCATGTAAAAGGCAGTGGTGTTGGAGGTTATTTAAAGATGGATTAAACAAACTGCAAGCAAAGAACGACCTGTAAATCAAACATTCATTATATTGATACGTCTGTAGAATTCAGATTCAGATTCAACTATTAACTGAAGGGTGATTCAGTTCCACAGCCTACCGAGCCATTGAAAGAAACCAAGACAACATAAAGGAAACACAGACACAGCAGACAATTACATTCACATGTCAGTCTTCAACAATTCAACAAGTCGCCAAATGAGAAGCCAGCGCTAGCAATCCAGATTTCCATAAATACAACTGCAGGAATGTGTCTATGATACATAAAATGAATGGACCTTACAGGCGACCTCAGCATACAGTAACAGTCCATACAGTAAGTCAACTAGAATTGGTCACAGCCTGATAGCTGAAGGGACAAAAAAGTTTGAGTATCTGTTGGTTCTCCTTGGAGGGGCAAGATAGCGCCGTCCAGAGGGCGTTAAAGAAAAGACAGAATGAGACTGTTCTCAACTAGCCTCCGCTCTCCTCCAGCGGCAACACCTCCAACCCCTCTCCACTCACGTTCACACGAAGGAGTTATCAATCAGAACCCACCATGAATAAGCACCATTAAGAGCAAGTGGTGGACAAAATTGTCCTTTGCTCGAGCTGCAGTCACCTGTGTCCTGCATTGTTGTTTTAGCATGCTAATGTTAGCGCACCTTAGTTAGCTCATAGCTTCATATTGCACATAAAGTGACACAGAATGACCGTGATCTAAACACACTTACGTGACATCCAAATAAGGAGTGAGTATGTTATTCTTCTTTTCTCTAGTCCTTGACTAAAACAGCTTTTATACACAAGGCCGTCCCGTCTATGTAAACATGATGTAAACACGGCGCTGACAACAATACAGCTGGAGGGACTCGAGCTTCTCTCTCATTGTAGACAGTCATGACTCAGAGAGACATTTACAGAGGACTTGATTTAGTGTCAAATGTTGCACATTCTTCCTTTAAGCAACAGTGATTTTAGCTGAAATTGGTAACTTTTTGCTGTGTTTCGACTGAGGCTCCAGGTGAGGTGGGACAGGTGATTGAATGGAGGCAAACTGTTTTTCTACCGTGTCAGCCTGTCGGAGTTAACACATCCAATGCGGCCAAGTGGTTCGTCATATTTTCCTTTATTGATAAGAAGTATCTAAAAATAAATGGATTGAAATATCCAAATCACAACATCAATGGATTGTGTTAATTTCTTTGAGCTAAGCACGTGTCTGAAAGCTTCCACATTCATCCCTCATGTGACTTTTCCAAACAATATTGGGTTCGTTAAAATTGGTCACTACAACTGTGTTATGGGTGCCTGTCAAAGGTCAAAGTTCTGAAAACGGGTTCCAGAGTGCCAACATTTGAAAACTCACCGTCTCCGTCCTAGTGTAAACTGTCAATGTGCAAATTACACACATGCAGATCACGCTTCCAGTCAATAGCCATGCGTGAGTAAGTGGACAATAACAACAGCAATGGCGGACTCCTGAATTCTGCTCGTGTTGCTCACTCATATTTAATTCACCAAACGCTTCTCCAGCAAAGTGTCGATTTACTGCACCATCACCGTGATCAACAGAGATCCAATGCTTGTACGCGGCAAATACCAACACCACCGTTACATCTGCAAAGGACATTTAGCCATTTGCCTTTTCCGTATGTTTACACCTCACTGCTCTGGAGAAGGCAGAGTATGAGTGTGTTGTTTTGTTACAACGTCACACTGCCTACTACTGGCCCAGCGTATGTACTACTTGTTTATGACATGCAGTCAGTGGAAGCAGTGGATCATCATTGAGGTGAAAAATTGTTTTACTGTGTTTTACTGCTAATCATCACCAGTTCTCCATCAAACTTTTAAGTTTCAGATCAAAGAAAACTGAACGTTTTTCATCATAGAGACTACTTTTTGTCTGGTCACCCTGCAGGTTGACACATTATTAACAAAGTCTTCAAAAGAGAAAAACATCACAAAAAGTATATTGTAGAGTTTCCATGGACACCGAGAACTTGCTTTGTAATTACTGCAACACGTTGACAGTAACCCCCTTGGGCTGGGCTGCCTTGGAGCGCCGAAGCTCTGACGCAACTGACAAGTTTTTCAGTGCAATCTGACGACCTATCTTTGCTGAGAAAGACAATGAAATGGGAACAGATTGCGATAAACGTGGGAGAAGTTTGGAGATTGGTACATTTTTCTGTTACATTCAACACATGGCTCCTCAGGCAGCAGTTTCTCTACAAACACTACTCGAGATGTTGTGTTGCAGCTTGACATCTTTGGAGGTTAGAGGTGGGCACTTCAGCCTCCAGTGAAGGCGAGGTGAATGAATGGTTAAGCTCCATATACAGACACATCGAATACAACTAGGTCAAAGTGAGAAGAAGTCATTAAAGGCTTTATATGCTCTGAAAATAACTGTGAGTCATGACTGTCTACAATGGGTGTAACACCCGAGTCCCACTGTCTGTGATGTTTTCAGAGTTTTCAGAGTCCTATCTTCACTTTGTTTACATCGCCTGGACGGCCGGCTGACTCCTCCCCTCGTGTATAAAAGTTGTTTAATTGAGGGACTAGAGAAAAGAAGAATAACATACTGTACTCACTGCTTAACTGTGTTTCTAGATCACGCTCATTTCAGGTAAATTTACATGCAGTGTGAAGATACGAGCATAATAAAGATCGCTAGCATTAGCATGCTAACACAACAATGCAGCGCGAGTTGTTTTGGTTTCATGCTGGTGCTCAAGGGCGACATCTGCTGGATGAAAAAAATCGCATATAAAGCCTTTAAAGGGCAAATAAATAAAGTGGTCATATTTGCATATTTCTTGCAAAAATCCCTATGTTTAAATAAACATTTAGTAAATGTTAATGATGTCACTCTCTTAGCTGAAGTCTTTAAGGCAGGGATATCCAACATGTTTTCATCACATCCATCATCATACCACCATTGGTAAACGCCCTCTTGTGCTTTTTTTTTGGATCAGCGCTACATTAATTGATGTCTCCGTTGCCGCTTTTGACTTCTTCGTTGGTTGCATGAATAGAGATTGCTGTCTTTTACTCCTTAATATTTAGAAAAGTTGATTCGTATTCAACACTTTGAGGTAGTTTACAGCATATACGGCCATCTTGAGAATGAACACCTACGTCAGCAGCGCCCACTCACAGGAAGCATGACCCAGCCACTGAGGTGAGTGCTTGATGCGATGAGAGGTACTCCTCCCACATTTTCTGCAGGGACTCACCTCCACTGTAGAGAGGGGGGTAGAGCTGGAGGAGAGACGGTGCGATTGACACTCAGTACTTTAGAGGAGATGATGGTAGGTTGTCTCAGTGGTAAAGTGAGATATTCCTTGGGGACTCCACTCATCTCCTCTTCTGTGCTCCTCATCGCTGACTGTGTGTGTCTCAATTTCTCCACTTTTCTTTTTTTTTTTACCTCCTCTTGGTCCCGAGTCTTTCTCTTAGCTCTGTTTCTCTCACTATTAGCCTCGCATCTGCACTAAAGCTGGCAGTTTTCAAACCCTAAACTACAGGGTGATAATGGCATAAGTTTGCTTTACAAGCTGTACAGCAGTAAAGGTCACAAATCAAATTTATGTTTCCTCAAAGCCTCTTTTCTTGATCACACATTTGCACATCATTACAGTTCTTTTCAGTGCAAAGCTGCTGGACCTGTGTTCAAAATGTTTTTCCAATAAGTGCAGTTACATCCAAAGAAATGACGATTTTGATCAACAGAGTTTGATCAAATAATTGTGAGTCCAAGAAGAGCATGAAAAGACAAAACCAACTGATCAAAGAGACCGAACAGATTCTCAGTCCTGCTCCTTAAATGAAACTACAAATGTGGAAAGAGCTGTTTAAAAAAAAAAGAATATGTCCTGAACATTGGGCAACATCCAGTGTTGAAAAATGAAGCCAATGCAGAAGTGTAAAAAACCTGCAGTTCCTCAAGTGTCCACTTGAGGCTTGCTGCGAAAGCCAAGGAATCCCCATTAGGGCTTATATTAAGATTATCATTTCTTCCACAGGATTAAAGATGTCTGCAGTCTGATTCAAAAATAAAAATTGTATCACTAGGTAATGTCTTTATTGGTACAAGCTTTGTGTGTGTTTGTTGACCTCAGACATAATAATACATTTGCTAACTTAGGGGTTAGCTAAGATGACTGACAGGAAGGAGCGTTGTAGCCAGGATGCCGAAGACCCGCCTCAGATCCTCCTCTTTGTTCCTAGTTTGATCGCATGTCAGGTGGAGGTAGCATTTCCATTGCGGCGTCCTAAAGTGGGGTTAGGAGATACAAACTCATGCCTTCCAAAAAAACTAATACATATTTGAAATAATTTAAAATGATATACTTGTATGCTTTTATTGTAAAAATAGATACTAAAAAGGAGTCAATTTCAAATTAAACCAGTCTGGGTTGCTGGTCTCTTGAACCCTTATACTTTGAAGGTTTTATTTTGAAAGTTTAAGAACACCTGTCTTAGACTACGCTGATGTTTTATACACTCTGTGACTCTAAAGATGTGTTCAAACCAAATGTGAAGTGAATGTTTTTTTGAGGCATGACTGCAAACAAAGTTGAAGCAAAGATTCAAAAAAACAACTGCTGGGCATCATGAATCTTTTAAATTAAAAAGAGACGGATGACGCCTTGTTTTCAAAACTGTGTCAGTGATTAGATTCTACTGACTGCTTCAAAAATGACTCAGCCAATGTCCATTGAACAGACAGACCTGTTCATTCTACTTTCCAAGAATCTGAAACACTAGGTAGCTATTTATATTTTCTCAAATGATTGGTTGAAATAAATTCACAAAAAGCTGTTTTATTTTGGGGTTTATACGTCTGTGATGAGACAGATTGAAGCCATCTTGTCACTTGCTTGATACAGTGAAAATGTCGCTCAGCAGCCTCAGAGGAAAGCTGCTCATTGGTGTGCAGTCGGCAGTAAACTTTATCAAGACACATTCTTGGAGAAAAAAGTTAAACAAGCTGTGTGTGACATTTATGGCCAGCGCTAAAACACAAAAAAATTCACAGTCAAATATGCACGAACAAGAGGCCAAAATGTTACTTTGTTTTTTTGTCTGAATGTATCTTCAGCAGCTCGGTGTGGATAAGTAGAAGTTCATTTGGAAACGGAGTGATGCGATGGTTTTGGTGCTGTGTGCCGTAAAGACAAACACACTTTTTAAAGACTTCACTTTTTCTTTCTTTGTGGTTTTCTTTCTCCATCTTTTGCTACATCTTAATCATTTTTCACCAGGTTTCTCTTTCCAATTATCTCCATCTCTCTTTCAGTCTCTCAACAACGGTATCTGATTCTGAGCGAGAAACACTTCCAAAAGAATTTGCTACTCCTGTTTTATGGAGAAGAAACAACACACACACACGCACACACACACACACACACACACACACACACACACACACACACACACACACACACACACACACACACACACACACACACACAAACACACGCCCAGACCAATGAAGTTGTACAATCCTCCTAACACAGAGACTGACAGACTCTCTTGAAAATTTGCCTACTTTTCTCTTTTGTTTTGACTCATTCACTTTATCCGTTACACAATCTCCAGTGTGTCTGTGCACATGAAGGACGACACATAAAAACACACACACACACATAGACACACACACACACGTACACAAACACTTGCTCTAGAGGCCCCAGAGCAAACGCTGTTATCAGCACTCCACAGGAACAGACCAGTGAGTCAGTCTGTCTGTCTGACTGTGTGTGTGTGTGTGTGTGCGTGTGTGTGTGTGTGTGTGTGTGTGTGTGTGTGTGTGTGTGTGTGTGTGTGTGTGCGTGCAGCCTAAAGACTCACAGTTTTGGTCGTATATCACCGGCGCTCTCTGCTCTCAGAGCAGAAAGGACAAACTCACACACCTGGTACACACACTCAGCGGGCTACTTCTCACTTCCCTGCTGCTGTGATGAAATTACAGCACACACATCTGGCATGGTCGGGAGTTTTGCTTCCTTTTTTTTCTGATGGTATGAATTTGAAAACTCTCTCTGAGTCATAGATACAAAGCCTGTTTGTGCTGTGATTACACAAACTGGACCACTGCAGTGTTTTTATTGTGGTTTTGTTCCATGTATCAACAATGTTTTCAGACGTATAAGGCTAATAAGTGCTGAGTGATCGTTTGTTTGCATTACTGCTCTGACTCAGACAACAGAAATAACCAGCAACTCTCTTTTTTCTATCATGTGTGCTCACCCTTCTTGCTTTCCTTTAAGATTCTTCTCGGTCATTAATGGAAGTCCATCAGCTCGGGCTCTAGCTGAACAAACTTTGCTGGTCTGCACTCGTTAATAATGAGACCCCCCTCCCTGTGCAGCCTCTTGTTTAAGCATCCTTGCCCCTATGCACCATGGATACTTTCAGGCATGAACTCCTGAGATTTTCTTGATAACTTTAGGGCAGTCAGGTCTTTAATTTTCCAGAAAAACATTCAACATGTGCACTCTCGCACGCTTGATTTTCAACCACACCAGGTATTAAAAAAAGCAGAGATAAATAGGCTTGCTGTTGTCTTTTTTTGTTTTGTTTTAAAGAGTAACTAAACACCCAGGCCACTTCTTTCAGCTCATATTCGGGTATTTAGCGGAGTTGTTGTTCAATCTGGGTCCAGATCTCCACACGTTTTTTTAAATTCTATACATTGTGTTAGAAATCTGCAAAACAACTGCCAGGTAGAAACCCCGGCTTATGCAATTGATTTTTTTTTTTTTTAAAATCAACTGATCTGGGACCATGTGCGTATGTGTAGCCAGCTGTGATTTGAACTGAAAGTGGTGTGTTTCCATGGCAACGACAAACATGTCGTGCATTTTTAATGGGGGCTCTGTCATGGCGGCCGTCACGATAAGACGTTGCAACTATAAAATGATGGATTTCTCTGGCTTTGATAACTGTTGGAAATATTTGAGGTAAAGTAAGTTAGTAATAGAACATAGGTTTATCGATTTTTTATTAATTTAAATGTTTTAATAAAAGCCTTGTAATGAAATTTGACATATTGTAAGTTCAACAATATGTACACAAACTGCAAACATTGCAGTATTTTCAGTCATGATGCAGTCAGTGTGTCTCTAACCCCTCCTTACTCATATTGAACGTGTAACCCGGCAAAGAAAAGAGACCTCCCTTTGATACCCAAAAACATGAGCTGTGCACGGGTACGTTATTTGTCCTAAGTATAAAGGAGAGAACAATTAACTGCACTCATTGGTCTCTTCCATCTGAATCCTGCTGTTCTTATATTCTGAGATAGTCGTCAGTGAACTGAGGATGGCTGTTTAGAAATCAGCCTGTGGTGCTAAGTGATGTTTTTGGGTGGAAAAAAAACCAGAAATGACGCATGTGTCAGCACACAGCAGGTTGCCAGAACAAAGACGGGGGGAAAAAAGGAAAACAACAAACAAGAAGGAGTCAGGAGTGTGGGGGGATGATAAAAATAAACACAAGAGCCATATTAACAATTAAGTAATATTCAGAAAGTACCAGCTCTCCGAGGAGGACCCCGCCGCCTGATTACACTTTTATCAAAGTGTGTGCTTTGCATAATTGATCGTTTTTTTTTTATGATAAAAAAAGATATTTGCTTTGTTATATAAACATTTTGATCTCCGATGGCAGGACTGGGATTTTTTTTACTTTGGGCTACATTTGAATTTTTTTGTTGCTTCTCAACAATAGGGAACAATAAAAGCTTTGTCTCGCTTTGAACCTGAAGTTTTCTGAGTACATGTTGTGCATGACTTGACTTTTTGACTTTGCTGCACTTTTAATAAAAAAATGAAAAGATTCCTCGTCTTATCAGCTGAACACTTTGTACTTTAAAGAAACGCTTGAAGAAAGTATGGCACTGATGACTGCTGTTTGAAATGTTAAATCAGCTGTAACCATTAACATGACGTCTCTATACCTCATATGTGTTGACAACCATGAAAGGTCAAAGGTTACAGGACCTCCTGCACAGAACATAAACACCTGAACAAAGTAGGTAATGGTTGGAGGGGAATCAATGACAGGTCTGTTCCAGCTTTGACAACATGTTAATCACTGACGCATTCCACCCGACCTCCACACACACACACACACACATACACACACACACACACACACACACATACACACACACACACACACACACACAGACACACACACACACACACACACACACACACACACACACACACACACACACACACACACACAGACACACACACACACACACACACACATACACACACACACACACACACACACATACACACACACACACACACACACACAGACACACACACACACACACACACACACACACATACACACACACACACACACACACACATACACACACACACACACACACACATACACACACACACACACACACACACACAGACACACACACACACACACACACACACACACACACATACACACACACACACACACACACACAGACACACACACACACACACACACACACACACACACACACACACATACACACACACACACACACACACACACACACACACACACACACACACACACACACACACACACACACAAACACACATTGTGATGAGACATTCCCTGATTTTTTTGTGCAAATTTTTTGCGCCCCCTACTGACAGCAAGTCAGTATAGTTTATAAACACCGCCTCCTCCATGTCAACAAATGGGACACGGGTCGAATGATAAAATCAAAATACACCTTAAATACATTTTGTCTTAAACATGATTTCTGTCTTTCTCTCATCATGATGCTTTGTGACCAAGAGTTCACTTTTTTGGGGGGCATTTTAGCAGTCATTTGATGCCATAAAAAAAGGAGTAAAATGCCCGACAGATGATTGACAGCTCTGTTGACAAATGAGGCTCCATCAGAGTAGAGAAGGAACAGTGACAGGAAACTCAATGAAACACAAGAGTCATTAAACTTTCCATAAACAATTTTGTCTGTTTCAATCTGACACGAGAATCTGTTCTACTGTGGACCATTCTTCTGTATCTCTCTTGTTTTACAGATATGTTAAATGTGTGCAGGACGTCAATGTCTCAGCTCCATCAGCCAATCCCTACTTTGTAGACTCTGGCTCCAAAGGAGGTCACCTGCACAAGATGTCAACGCCCGACGTCCATCTTCATATACACGCCAATGTTCAGACCATTTCCCCCATCATGCACCTTGGAATTATTGGAAGGTTTGGAAACGATCAGCTTTAAGTCCGATCGGACACACAGGTGCTGACAGGAAGTGACCAGAGGCAAAGCACAACATTGACGGCTGTGTTTTATTATAGCTTAGAAGCCTTTTTTTTTTAGATGTTAAAGGCTTTATATGCCTTTATATTATAAAATTTTTTTGATCCAGCAGATGTCGCCCTTGAGCACCAGCATGAAACCAAAACAACTCGCGCTGCATTGTTGTGTTAGCATGCTAATGCTAGCGATCTTTATGATGCTGGTATCTTCACACTGCATGTAAATTTACCTGAAATGAGCGTGATCTAGAAACACAGTTAAGCAGTGAGTACAGTATGTTATTCTTCTTTTCTCTAGTCCCTCAATTAAACAACTTTTATACGTGAGGGGAGGAGTCGGCTGGCCATCCCGGCGATGTAAACAAACTGAAGATAGGACTCTGAAAACTCTGAAAACATCACAGACAGTGGGACTCGGGTGTTACACCCATTGTAGACAGTCATGACTCCCAGAGTTATTTTCAGAGGATATACTTGATTTCTACATTTAAGTGTGAAAAATCTCATATAAAGCCTTTAAGGGAAAGAATTATGTTGTAGGGTTAGGGTTGAGATAAGGAGCAGTCACTTCCTATCATATCTGTATTTTGTGCTAAATCCTGTAATGTCAGTTAATCAAAGTAAGAAGTAACAAAGAAACCGACCTAACACTGCAGATAAGACCACTGGAGGACTCATCCTGCCTGTGAGTGTGTACTCGTATAACAAGCCATTACTTTTTATTACTCTGTTTTGTCCATGCTAATTTGATTTGGGAGGCTGTTCGGGTGGTGTAGTCAGGTCTGTTCTGTTGGGCCTGAGGGGACTAAAGAGAGAGCATGTCAGCGGGAGAGCAACCAAAAAAAAAAGGAAGAACGAGAGGGGAAGAGAAGAAGCAGAGATGTAGGGGAAAAAAGGCTTAAAGATTTGAGGAGAGAATAAAAGAATGCTGCAGAAACAGGCTGAAGGGTAAACGCACACAGAGCGACGCGGAGCTGATGGGTTGTTGATGTGAAACAGACTGCTGACCTCTGTCTGTGACTTCTGACCCGCTCTGTCACTCTGACAGGAAGTGTGCCCCTCCACTGACAGGAAATAGACTTATAACCTCTGGATTTATGGGAGTCAGTAGTATCTTTGTCTAATTACAATGTCTAGATTTATAGGAGTCTGTGCTCATTTCCCTAGAGAGGGGAAAAAAGCCTTAGGACATCTTTGACATTTTCAGTTGTGATGGTGTACTGAATGACTTTGTTGTAGTTCTGATAGTTATCTGTCCCTCCAGTGAAGTACTTTTGAGTAATGGTGTTTGGGTATAGACATGTGTATAAAACCGCTATTATGTGGTACCAAACAGGAGGCCAGAGCTAATTGATTGATGGGAATGCACTTTGTTTGTGAGTAGCTCAGCCTTCTCCTGAAAAGCAACAACTTCCCTTTTTTTTATAATTTTGGTGAAACAGATCACAGTTCTGTCTTCTGTATGGATCGACCTAACGTTTCCTGGCACATGTGATCCATGACACAACAGATAAAAATCGGCTACCAGGGGCCACTGTGGTAGGGTCGTCTCTCAACAAGAAGGTCGGGGGTTCGATCCTCACTTCCTCTGATGAGTCCTTGGGTGAGACACTTAACCCCAAATTGCTCCCGCTGCTTTGTCAGCGGCACATGAATGTGTATGAATTAGTTTAGTTACTTTTCATGGTCACTTCACTTTAAACCTCTACCATCAGTGTGTGAATGTGTAGGTGTGACATGCGGTGTAAAAGCGCTTTAGTAGTCAGGAGACTAGAAAACCCTAACCAAGCTCAAGTCCATTTAACATTATTTGCCCTGTCACCAGGGCCGATATCTGCCGATACCGATGTTAAATGGATGCATCCTTAGTATCAACTGGTGGTTGCCTTGAACAACAATCACTAGCCCAGCGTTAGTTACGTCACCCCACAGCCCGCTGTAATCTGGTGCTTATAACATTTTACCATTTTACACAAACTAATATAACTTTTCTTTTCTTTTCTTTTCTTTTCTTTTCTTTTGTCTGGTTTGGTTTTATTTAATTTAATTTAATTTAATTTAATTTAATTTAATTTTATTCTATTCTATTTTATTTTATTTTATTTTATTTTATTTTATTTTAATATATTGTATATACAATACAAGACGAGTGAGGGACATGACAAGAGCAATAGTATGTAGGAGACAGGGGAGACACGACGATACAATGCACAGAATAGACAAAGACAAAACAGGCAAGCAGGGAGTAATGATAACGTTTAGCAACTTTGTATGTTGAGGGTGTTGAAAGGCCCTGTTTGTTTGTGTGTGTGTATGTGTGTGTGTGTGTGTGTGTGTGTGTGTGTGTGTGTGTATAATTCAAGTGTATGCTTGTACCTTTTTTTTTCCCTTCATAACTTATCTTAGATATCGTCCCTCCATGCTTTGTCCCCATTTGTTGTTTTGTCTGACACACACAAACACACACTGCAGGAGCAGCCTGTGCAAAGACACACACACACATCTGCTGAATGAAAAGTGTACATATGTTACATGTTCAACATATTCAAAGCTCTTGCATGTTGTAGATTAAAGCAAATCTGTTAGTCACAGACGGATTTCAGTTCAGTGTTTGCAATGTTGTTCAATCAGCTGGAGGGGATCAAATACAGGTATTCAAACGATGCAGAGTTTTATTTTACAGTCCTTTGTACTCTGATTCTTAAAAGCACTTTCTACATCTGACTGCCTCCATGATTATCATTAAAATTGTAGCAGTGTTAACCTATGTAGTGATGAAAATAGAGGGTGTATGCATTATGAAACGTACAATATGTCGAATTTCATGACAATGTCTGTCGCTGTGGAAACACCTGATTTTACGACAAAGACTGCTACAAAAGGAAATGTGAGCTGCTACTCAAAGCTGTCGTACTGTATGTGCTGCTGTGATAAAACCGTCACATATATGTAAATTATACTTGGAAACATCGTCTCTAAATATATTCTCTTCCTCAGGTCTGTTTCGCCCGTTCAACTTCACTACAGTCAACGTGGTGTTCGTTTTCATCGAGTAGCAGAGAGAACTCCCATGATTCCTCGTCAGCCTTGTTGTCACCTTTTGTTATTGTTTTGATTGAGAGGGAATCTAAACACTGTGCCTTTAAGATGAATGATAATGCATTGCAAGCTGATGTGTCTGTGGTTTTATTATGAATATAAATGTTTTATTGGTCAATCCAAAAAATGATCTAAACCATGATGATTGTCATCATTTGCACCCGTACCTTAAACGGAACATAAAGAAAGGTCAAATTTTCCACTTTTTCTTTGTTTTTCTTCCTGATTAAAAGCGATCGACTCTTCCCACTTGATAATTGCAGCCTTCAACTTTTCCTGCTACATCAAGTTAACTTTTTATCCTCCTTCCGTTCATTTTTTTAGCCAGGCGCTTTTTGTTGATTAAAGTGGTCTGAAAAAAGGGGTTTCAGAAGCGTTTACTGTGGACTTTGTAGTTTCACAAGGAGCACAGTCTGGCAGCAGGGGCGAGGCGGGGTCCCAGAAGAAAAGGATGAGAGGGACACGGAGAGAAAGAAAGAGAGAGATGACACACAGTCAGTCGGCTCGGTTATAAACAGCAAAGTGGACCGCCCTCATGGAGACACAAACACAAAAGCTGTTCAATTAGATTTCCGCAGCATTCGCCTCAGTCCCAATCCAGAGGCGAGGGACCCTCGCTGATTGCAATCAGTCAGAGTGGCAGGCAAATTAGATTACTATTATACATGAAAAGTATTAAGTGTGCCTCCATTCTCTTCTTCTCCTCCCTTTTTTTTTTCATCATCCTATCAAAGGGTAAATATAGGTATATAAAAAACAACACTCCGATCAGTAGGGTAGTAATGATATTTTGTGGCTTTCTGGATCAGTTGTTTTGAAAAGAGGATTTGATTACCATGGGGAAGTGCATATTGTTCCTTTTGAAGCAGACTTTGTTATTTCCTGAATGCAGTTAAACTAAGTTACCGAGCTCGTGTTTGGAAGCCAAAGACCCCGCAATCACGTAAAGAGGCCTTGTTCTTTTTTTTTTTCCCCCTACACTAAACTCCTGACACTTTTCTGCTACCTATTTTTCAGAACGACTACATCATGTCTGTTGCTATGGATACTACTCAAAGATATAACCACGACGATGTCAGTTAATTACATATTCAAGTTAGCTCTACTTGAAGCAGATGGTCTGACATATTTACATAAGCATGCATCGACACCATGTACATCACTGTATGTTATCCACTTCATTAACTCGCTGTTTGTTCATATAGAGAACTGCATGATGGGAGGAACTATTCAACACATGAAGAAGAAAGGCATCTTGGAAATCCTCGTGGTTTGATTGCTTTCTTCTCTGCGTTTAATAAAGAGGATGAACGTTTCTGCTTATGGAAAATTCAATTTATTTTTATGGCTTTGTCTCCCATGTTTGAAATAACTGCTCTACAAATAAATATGGAGGAATACATATCCAGAACATTAAAGGATTATGAGAAGAAGATTGAAAGAGGCAATGGTTTGTCTGGGAGATACAGCGCTGAATGAGCTGAAGGGAGTGTGTTATCCTCCCAGGTGACAAGCCTGGAGTATAGATATGTGGCAAGTTCACATTTCAGGAATAATTTAAACTTTGTTCAAGGCCGCCCATAAGGGGGGGATAAAGGGGACAGATTTCTGGGGTCCGGTCACATGGGGACGGCCACTGGAGGTTAGCAAAAACATGGTCCATCCTAATTTTAAAGGCTTTATATGCGTTTTTTTTGATCCAGCAGATGTCGCCCTTGAGCACCAGCATGAAACCAAAACAACTCGCGCTGCATTGTTGTGTTAGCATGCTAATGCTAGAGATCTTTATTATGCTCGTATCTTCACACTGCATGTAAATTTACCTGAAATGAGCGTGATCTAGAAACACAGTTAAGCAGTGAGTACAGTATGTTATTCTTCTTTTCTCTAGTCCCTCAATTAAACAACTTTTATACACGAGGGGAGGAGTCAGCCGGCCGTCCCGGCGATGTAAACAAAGTGAAGATAGGGCTCTGAAAACTCTGAAAACATCACAGACAGTGGGACTCGGGTGTTACACCCATTGTAGACAGTCATGACTCACAGAGTTATTTTCAGAGGAGATACTTGATTTATATTATATTTAAGTGTGAAAAATCACATATAAAGACTTTAAGCAACTATAATTACATTTTATTTTACACCTAAATACTCACCATTAACTCTTAAAACAACAAAAACACATTTGATGTTTTGTTCTTCTTAAAATGATAAAAACCCTTTTTTTGTAATGTTACCGACGTTTGCGGGCCCCGTGAACTTAACTGTTATACCAGCTATGTTGGAATCAGTGTACCCAATCCAAGACGTGCACAAAGTTAGGATGCCAGAAAACAAAGTAGAAGAAAAGGAGGGCGCTGGCCTGAACTTGTTAACAAACTTATTTCAGTCAGCTCCAAAGGCTGATGGGACCCAGGCAGAGGGAGCTAATGTTAGCCAGGAGGCTAGCGCTAACAGTGCTGATCAGATGTACTGTACATACTTTGATTCAAATCATATCCTTGGAGGCCCCATTCACTGGGCTTTTCAGGGGCCCAGCAATGTATTTTTTCAGAAAATACATTTAGATTTTATGATCTTTTCCTTTTTTCCAAGGTCCAAACAAATCTGAAGGAATTTAGCTGTGACAGTATATGGTAAATGGTAAATGGACTTGTGCTTGTATAACAGGTTTCTAGTCTCCAGGGAACACCTACACATTCACACACTGATAGATGTTGCTATAAGTGCCCATCAATGTTAACTATTTCTTTTCATACACCTTCATACGCCTCCGATGAAGCAGTGGGAGCAACATTGGGTGTCTTTCCCAAGGACACATCGGACATGTTGCTGCAGGAGCTGGGGATCGAACCCCCGACCTTCCATTTTAAAGACCGACTTTGCCAACTGAGCCACAGCCGCCCCACAGTGCAGGGCAGTCCAAAAAAACATTGAGTCTTGGACTAACGCTGTGTTGGTTTTTATAAATTTGTCGGTGTAAATTATTACTTTTCAGTTCATTCAGGTTGTGGCTGTTGTCAAGTGTATAAGTACTTAATAAGTACATACTGTAGGTACATACCCACACAGTACTCAGAATTTGAAGTGGTTTGGAGAGTCACAAGTAGCTTATTTATTTATGAATATTTGAGTCTTTAAAACAGAAGAACACTTGATCATCTATGAGGCGCTCTATAGTGCTCGAGGCTATAGCAATATTTAACTAGAAACAGGTAAGAGGAAAAAGTTTAAACTGATCTACACACTTCTCTATCTCCCACTCTTTGATGGGAGTGGAAAACACTCGTCTCACAATGTGTATTTAACCTTGAGAAACTCATTCCTCATCTCCACAATCAGCCCGCCTTCAGCACAGGAGAGCTGAGCTGTTTGTTTGGGCAGATAATGAGCGACTCTTCTGACGACTCGCCTCCACGATTTATGATGTAACTGTCAGGTGGTGCCCGTTAGTGGTGATTGACGGAGAACAGCGATAGTGCTGCAACACGGGTATTTAGGTCAATGATGTTAGATAAAAAAAAAAAAAAAGAGCTCAACACAATGACGTCTTTGTTCTCTGTTGGTTTCACTTCTGGACCTGCAGCATCTCCTGGTGCACATTCAGAGACTTGTGGACACTATTTGGTGTTTGGAAAACTTCTGTTCATGTTGGTTGATGTGACCTTAAAGGGCCTCTAGCAGCACGATGTTACTGAGTTTTGTATATTTTTTAAACTTGGGCCAAACTAGGGACAAGAGTTGTAAATTAACAATAGCTATGAACTCAAAAGTTTCATGTTCTGCATTGAAACTTTGTTAAAATAATATAATAAGAGACAATTTAACAGCTGTTGCGTCTTCTTTCAGTGTTTTTTCCTTGTGTTTACGTTCATCCAGACTTACAGGAAGCTGATTGGATAAAGGGTACAGTTATTAATCTATTAATTTATTTGACAAATTCAAACTTTTTTGTAATGATTGTTATTACGGTTTCCACAAATGTGCTTCCATGTTTCGGTTTTCCAAGGTTTGTAACAACTATAGAATTTGTTTTTAAGCTTATTTATTCCACTGAGTTGCAGGCGATAAACAAACAGTAGCCATTTTCACATTTGCTCTCGTTAAAATGTCTCAAAAATTTCAGTCATTTTGCCTCTGAAATCTTCCTGAAAGGGCTTGTTCACACATGCACCTCACAGCTTCTATTGGACAGGAGGGGGAGGGGTCTCAGGAGACATGACGTCAAATGAATGTGGCAAACGATGCAACAGAGTCTGAAGCTATGATGACATTTTTTTGTTTTACTTCTATATCATCTGTGCGCAGTTTGACATCAAGAAAACACAAGTGAAGAACATACTAGCTAACTGAAAACATAATGAAGCTATACTGCCCCCTCCCTCTAGCTTTCTGCTGCGTCCTCACATCAGCTCACGTTGATTTCAAACAGAAGATGCACTAGTGGGCTGGCTGGAAAAATTCCTGGAAAAAGTCAGAGTGAAATATTAGACCGTCGTGTGATTCACACATTCAGCTCACCCCCGCAAAAAATTCAGGACGTTTTCAGGAGTTTTGTGCATGTGTGAACGCCCCACACAACTTCAAGTAAGAAAACCCCAAAAAATAAAGAGCTGTTTCATCGGCTGTGAAAGGGCTTTTGTTTTTTTTTTTTCAATAAAAGATTATTCAACTAACACAGTGTGGCAACATGTTCTACAAAACTGTCTGTACTCAGCTTACATAAATGCATTTCTTCTGTGACATTTAGAAAAGCTGCACTTAAATTACGCCTGCCTGGTGGGGGTATGAATGTTGCAACTGTGTCACAATAAGTGGTGATAGACCACCACCTGTTGTGATAACCGCACCTCCCTTTAAAGCCAATCTGGACCACAGCGAAGGATAAAATACTGGGGACAGATGAATACATTAAGACATCCACACACAGAATAAGTGTGGAGTGTGTGTGGGCGGGTGGGGAAAGTATTCATGGGTGGGAAGGAAAGAATGAAAAAATAAAAAGATATGACATGGTTGAGAAACTACAAGGGCAGAGGAGGAGGGAGACGACACAAAAAAAATAGATGGAGGAGAGGTGGACAGAGTGATGTGTAAAAAAAAAAAAAAAAAAAAAAAAGATATGGCGGGAGAGGCGGGAAGTCCCCACAGAGACGGACATGTCACGCACCAGTGAGCCTGACACACCGAGAGGGAATATCACATTTCTCTCTCCAACCTCTGTCAGCCTCTCCCCGTTCAATAATATCACTTCTTCTCTTCTATCTTTCTCGACTTTTCCGCTCTTTATTTAGCTGAAAGCAGCGTACAGTATAGCATGCATTGAGAGAATTCCTTTTGGGTGCTGTGTTGAAAAAGCATTTTTCCTCCTTCATGAAATGCAGCTTGTTCAATAATGCACGGCGAGCCTCTTGATTCTCGTCTCCACTTGCATTTCAACTCCTTTTCTCCATGGACGCTCGCATTAACGTTTTATTGTAGCTGCTTTATGCTGAGTTTGGCCTTTGCGTTCAGGCACACAAACACACACACATGAATACACACTTGCACAGAAAAGCTCACAAACACACACATGCATACAGGCACGCGCAGCCTTCAGCTCGTGCTGGGAATTACCTGTTTACCTAATTAACAGCACTTGGCTGGAGGCTAAAGATATGCAAACTAGGATGGGGAAAAATAAGGAACACAAAAATTAAATATTTCCCCTCCCGACCTCCTCTGGATATGAAAACTAAATCCTTCTGTCAAAGAAAATGAGAAAAAGGGTTAGTCACTTTAAAGTCGTTTTTAAAAAACACTGATCCTATTTATTCTGCCTCCATGTGGCCAAAGATTAAAAAAAAAATGAATCTAAAGCTAAGTCTGAGCTTTGATAGTTCTTGCTTCTTTAGTGGCTCTGAAGCCATGTGAGGAAGCGTCTCTACTGTAAATGTCTGAGGAACAAAGACTTACTAAGTGTTGTTTTTGTATTGCTTGATCAGTTCACTCAAAATGAAGTCTATAACTTTAAATTATTTGGATAAGATTTCTCTCTATTAGTGCATGTCCATAGGATCCTGTTTGTGCAGTGTGTCTATTTCCACCTATGAGTGTAAAATTGAATTCCCCTTTTGGGATTAGTATTAAGTAAGTATATCTTCCTCTTCTTCAAAAATGTGTTGATAATTATCAATGGTTTTAAATTACTGAGACAAAGAAGGTAGTAGTAGGTGCAGGGCAATGCAAAATCTGCAGACTGAGAAGGAAGTTAGGCCAGCACACTTTCTCAAATGACTCCAAAAGTTTTAATTCATCACAACATTTCGACCAGAGGTCCTCGTCAGGTGATCATTTTTTTCAATGCTTTCTTCTTTAAAGGCTTTATATGCGATTTTTCACACTTAAATATAATATAAATCAAGTATATCCTCTGAAAATAACTCTGTGACTCATGACTGTCTACAATGGGTGTAACACCCGAGTCCCACTGTCTGTGATGTTTTCAGAGTTTTCAGAGTCCTATCTTCACTTTGTTTACATCGCCCAGACGGCCGGCTGACTCCTCCCCTCACGTATACACAGAGCAGTAAATTAACAACAGTGCAACTAAACGAAACATTTTAACCTAAATATAAAGTGTCAATTTAAATACAACTTAAAAAGAAACCAGATCCCCCTTCGTAAATAATACATCACACTTTTTTCCTAAAATTGATGATATGACACAATGACGGAGACAAGAGTCGTTAAAGGAGTGGTGCCACAAGCCTCTTTTGCTCCTTGCAAGGTATCCCGGCATGCTTTGTGCAACTATCTGCATTTGTGGATCTGTTTATGTATTTGTAAATTGTTTTGCAAGAAAAATGGCGCCATGGTCTATTAGACGTCAGATACAGGGAGACAGTCTGATACTGCGTTAGAGGAATGTAGTCAAGTGTGTGCACTATATAGCAACTATATCAGCCTGGGCTTCCTGTGAAAGCAGCACCACCCCAGAGACTGATAACTTTTTCTGTTTATACGGCCCTAATCAGTGTGTGTGTGTGTGTGTGTGTGTGTGTGTGTGTGTGTGTGTGAAAGAGCAAGAGAGAGCAGACGTGTTCATGTGTGCACACAGGTCTGTCTGTCTGCTTCTATCTGTTTTTGATCAACACGGCGGATACAAACCAGACCCAGGAAAACCCCCAAATCACTCACACACACAAATAATGACACTATCTTGTGCATACACCCAGCACCCCCACAAACACACACACACACACACACACGCACACACACAGTGGAGAGAGAGTCTACAGAAACACACACTTCTGCAGACACCTCGAGGGAGACGTATTGATGAAAAGACCATGAAACTGGCTTAACAAGACAAATTCACACATCCATACAATGGTGGCACAAACTCTTTCACACAACATAAAGAGCTCTTTCACTCCCCGATAAAAAGCAGAGGGTTTATACGTGACCATATGCGCATCTAAAAACAAAAGAGGCCAGCTGACGTTTTTTGTTTCAGGCGTGTTGCAGATGTCATGAACGTGCCACACCATTACACACACACACAAGGCAGAGTGCACGCATACATACACAATCTGAGGCCTCATCGCACAAACAAATGGAAGTACTTCAAGTTGCACAAAAACATGAAGACGCACAGCAACACCCACATGCTGAAAAACGTCACAGTGACAAATTAGCACCGGGCCAAAGGTCGGCACATGTTTATGTTCACTGATTTATCCAAACAAAGCAAATTAATGTTCCGAGCATGAACTGAAGCACAAGCCAAACATTCATAATGTCGCACAATGCAGAAAAGCTTTTGTAGCATAAAATGTCAAAGACAATAAAGGTAAAGTTATAAACGTGCACAAAGCAAGCCGATCATTAGTATCAAACAGATCCTGAAAAGTGTCTGCAGTTATGTGTGAACATAAATTATTATAAAAAGTCTCGGCAGCTGTGATGGGTCCAGTCCTTCTAAGTGGTACTCTAATGCAGTGGTTCCCAACGTGGTGCTCGGGACCCCCCTTGGGGTCGCAAGAGGCCTTCCAAAAGACAAATTAAAATGCCATTTGAAATTGTATATTTGACTCATTATTGTAAAAAAAAGATACAAATTAGTAATTAACTTTCAAATAAAAACATTTTAAGTTAAATGCAAATTCAATTAATTTTGGTTGATTTATTTTTTTGCATTACCAGTGTTTGGATAGGAGTAGTAGTGCGTAGGCGTGTTATAAGTTATAGGCCTTAACCATCTCTAGGAACAGTGGGGGGGGTTGAGTTATCCCTCAACTGGCTCCCAGTTACTGCTCCCATCAAATTTAAAACTCTGCTGCTCGCTTAACAGCTCCTCCTTATCTAAACTCATCCAGGTCTACACTCCTTCCCGCCCTCTACGCTCTGACCAAAAGAAAGGCAGACCAACTCAACAGGGTCCTAAGTCTGTAACTAGACTCTTCTCCTCTGTCGCCCCCCGGTGGTTGTTGTTGATGATATATAACTTTAACCTTTCCAAAAAAGGTGCTCAGCCCTTCACAGCCTGTCAGCACGTGTGTCAGATCAGACTTCCTTTCCAGACCCTTGCTTGTGTTGTACTTACTCTCTGTTGTACATCGCTTTTGATAAAAGCGATTAATTAATTGTAGAATTGTAGATCCCCTGGTCTAATGCAAGCAGAATCTAATAAACTTTTAACGAAGCATGAGGGAGATATATCATCAGTAGATCAATGTGTATCAAAGTAATGACTAGTCTTTTAGAGTCAGGTCATGTAGAGTCATTTTTTTATAAACATGTTTGAATTTCACAAACAAGAAATTTGCCTTCAGGGGCTCTACAGCATATGAAAACTAACATTCATACAAATTCTATGTTTGTGATGTTTAACTTTACTGCAGTATAGCAGACAATGTTTGATATGTATGGATCCATAAGAATCCTCCTGCATGACATTTAAAAAGGAGATTGAGTCTCAGCGGGCAAATAAAAGGCATTTATCTTAACTGCTTTAACGGCTAGCTGTACTTAGCCATTAGCTTGCTAGTCATTCAGCTAGCGAGACGTGTAGCTGGTTTAGCTAGCTGTCACCAGGTTTTTTTAGTTGTTGTTTGTAAAAGTGGTTGTTTCTTGAATCTGCTTGAAGGCGTTAACATCTAATTGAAACCATCAAACTTTGTAAAGCACATTTTACTTGATGTCTTCCCTTTAGGATGCAGCGTCCCGCTCCCTCTAGTACACCTCGTTCTCTTCCCTCCATACGTCCATACGAGGTAAATCCACACATACAAACTGTATTGGGCCCTGAGAATCACACATTTTTTCCACTAATACTTTTTAGGCTTGAAAACAATTCACAGAACTTTAAACTTCAATATGATACTAAGATCAAAGGATATCGATACCCAAAACTATGAATGGAAGCTGGCGTGCTCACTGTGTGTCGGGTAATGGATAATACAAGGTGCACTGTACACTGTAAAAAACTTACAACAACCTAAAATTTACAGTAAAATACTGTGGTTGCCAGGAATTTACTGTAAAAAATACGGTGACAATGTATGGTAAATTACTATGAAATATATTATTAACATATTATAAACCTGTATACGGTTATTTGCTGTAAAAATAACAGTTATATTATAAACCTTTATACAGTCTATCTCAGTAATAAACACAGTAAAACTGTAATATGTAATGCAGTACTTTATTGAAACTACTTCAATTTAACGGTAAATTACTGGCAGCTGTGGTTGCCAGTAATTTACCGTAAAAAATACAGTACAACACATTGAAAACTACAGTAATTGGTATAGATTTTACAGTAGAAACTGCTTTTGGTAATTAACAAGGACAAATAAATGAAACCTGTTGCAAGCCAAGGCATGGACCATCACTTATCAAACTATGACAAGCTTTTTGCATTTTCACAATATATGTGAAAAACAGATTGAACTGATTGGATAACTTGTCAACATGGGACAAATTATTAAAAAAAACAACAACAGTGGACCAGCTTATCCTTGTCTAGTAGTGGAGTAGTCTCTGAAGTAGTTACAGGCAAACTTGTGTTTAAGAGGAAAGAAAAAAAGTGAGAAACGCAGACACCTTTCAGCCTAATGGCCTTTGTCAGGCGTTGATATCGATACCCATTTTGATGCCACAGCAACTCAAACCAAAAGGTGAGGGTGCCACCTTGTAAATACAGCCTACAAACGTAAAACAGATATGCAGCTTTAAATGTAACAATCCAACAAACGTAATAGCAGTGGTCTACTTCAAACGTAATATGTCATTTTCTGCAAATGTTTCAGGGATTTGTTACGGACAGCCACTGTCCTATCGTATACTGTAGATGCTAAAAGCCCCAAAATAAAGTTTTTGTCTTTTAAAAAATGAACTTAAAATGCACATTTATGGTTATGAGCTTCTGAATATGCATGAATTATAGTCAACTTCAGCTTTTTATTAACTTAGTGAACCCCCTCCCTGCACCCTCTCTGCTACAACTGAGATACAGACTGCAATGTTTAGGTCAGCACTCTGACGGAGAGCAGCACCCTGCAAAAAATAAATAAATACTGTACTTCAGCCTCATTACTTTGATCACAGGGAATCTTCTCTCTGTCAGGAAATGTTTAAATATATATTTTTTTACTTGTTTATGCTGTTTCTTGGAACAATTTCCCACACATATATTCCCCACTACACTTTGCGATGATTAGAGTATGAATCATTCAAAGGCAGAGACAGTTTGAATTTAAATACTCGTGGTCTCATGGTGGTCGGTGCACGCTGCCCTCAGAGGTGATCTCCACTTTGTCTGTTGATTTGGTACACTCAGTGAAAACTAATGCACTCTGCATACAACACGATCACAACAAAACTGCAATAAATCCTACCTTTATGATGCTGTTGTGATTTTTTTTTTTACTTTAAGAGAGGTGTTTATCTAAAAGGTTAGATAGGGATTATGTTAGTTTAAAACTGGGAGTGTGTAAAGAGAGTTAAAGCTGGGTGCATACTGTGTTTTTTGGAACCCTGCAGACAAAACTGAGCAAAGTCACAATTTTTTGATGGCTTAAGATAAATGTTACTGATATGAATGACATGTTTCCTTGTCATGATTTCACACACAGAATGTGAATAATTGATTAATTTAAAATCCAGTCTGCAGGGTTTCAGTTTCTCCCTCACCAAATACTTTGTCAGACTACTGAAGATTTCTACCTGAAACGTGATCGCTTATCAGTCACTTCTGAAATCTTTGTTCAATATCATAGACTGTAAATATTAATGGAAGAAGCCTGAGTGACGTCACACGTCTGTTTCTGCAGGGCGCTTTGGAATCCCATCGATGGCGGTCGCCATGCTGGAAATCCTGTTTCAGTCTAACTGTCAGTCAACCTAACAACAGGCTGAGAGTAGCAGCTGAGGTGGGTCTTAAGCCTCTTATAGCCAGGTCGTAAATATGTTTATTTCTGCCTTAAAAACAGGCATTTTTGAATGGAGTGTGTATGTGACTTCTGGGTCTCTTGGAGCCAGCCTCAAGTGGACACTGCAGGATTTTGCACTTCTGCATTGGCTTCATTTTTCAACACCAGAGGCTGCCGCTTGTTCAATAGATGACAGTAAAAACTGAGATAAAGATATATGACAAATGTGCAAAATACAATGTTACCTAAATGTGACTGTTCCTAACTAAAAAGGTCCTTTATTTAGCAGGTGGAGCCACCATATGCTAATTTGACTCCCTGTCATCCTGCTTATTCTTCTATTTCAGTCTGCAGGTGACAAATGTAAAACCTTTATTTATAGTCTTAGAGCCTTTTTCTCTGCGCCTTCCCAGTATCCCAGCAAGAAGTCAATTATGGGCACGTGAACCTGCTTTTACATAGGAAGTATATACAGTAACTGCAATCTGTGATCTGCAAAACCACCCTCAATCCATTAACATCCATGTGTTTGAAAGCTGTTTTTGGTGAGTATAAATAATAATGGTTTAAACAAAGGAGATAGGGCATAAAAAGCTCTTTTTTGTAGAATATAAAAGGTCTCACAGACCATACATGCACACAGGATTCCACACGCACAAACACTTTTACATAAACTACAGTACCAAGGTCAGCTCCCTTTTTCATGATTTAGACCTTCATCCACTGTACTGCTTGGTATTCTCTCTGAGCCGTGCCCTCTTTATCTTCTGTGCGCAGTGAATCTGTTTTTGGAAAGTATAATAACGATAAAACCTCCAGGACCTGTTACCTAATCTATGCAAGAACAACAGAAGGAAGTTTCAAACTTTTGTCCTGAGGGCTGCAGAAAAAGGAGGAGATCATATGATATTCACACACACACACACGCACACACACAGCCGTTTGCTTCTTCATGGCACACGCGCTAACACATATTTGGATGCTGGTGTTTTGCCAAGCCAGGGCCTCGGGGTTATTCTGATTTCAGTTCCTCTGAAATGAGAACTACCAGACTGAGAATTTGTTCAGAATGAAAACAAGGGCCCCGCTCCGGCTGCATATGTTCACCGGTGACGGGCTTGATTGCAACTTGTCTTTGTTTAATGTCTTTCAGTCTTGAACAATTCCTCAAGTTTGTTTACCTCTTTTGTTTTTTTCTTACCTTTTTGCTGCAGGAGATTAAAGTAAAAAAAAAAAAAAGGCCCTGTGTGTTTGTTATTTGAATTTCTGCAGAGCTCTTGAGTGTGTTCATTTGTTTCTGCATGCTATGCTATACATACCACGCAGAGGACAGCAGGCGACTTTTCCCCCAGTTGAATTGTACAGTAAGGACTAAGAATGGCCTTGATTTTCAATACCTTAACGGAATCCACAGTCCTGTATCCAGGCAACAGGGACAGTGTCAATTCCACCCGAACGAGCTGCTTCATGTTGGACGTACACTTTACTGTTGTCAATATTTTAACATTGCTTTTCACACTGAGGGCCAATAAAGAGCCCTCATTAGAGGCCCAAAAAATGAGAAGCCGTCTGTTCTCATCGACTCGTTAAGTATTTATGGAACTTGTTTCATCCTGCAAATGAAGCTCCAATGTGATCGGTGCTAACTCGCGGCTGTTAAAGAAGCAATTAGATGTCAGTAATAATCTCACAAGGTTGATAATATTAACATATCCTGCTGTATAATAGAGAAAAAGTCTCGCAGAGGAAATAAAGACCTGTATGTATTAAAGGGATACTTCACCCGTTGAAACATGAATCTGTATTGACATTGGGTCATATATGTAGTAGAAATGTGAAATAAATTTTGAAGTTGGTGCCTTCTTGGCCGAAAAAAGGCAGAAAGTGTCTTTTTGGCTCATGTGGATGAAAGACACCAAATCCCAGAATGCACAGCACCGCAGGCCACTCCCACTAAGGAAGGCCGCAGCAGCCAAAACACAAGACCGGCCTGTTGGCAGCAGCCGTGTTGCTGCTATATTTATATTTTTTCGCCATTATCATCTTTCTCCATAGAGCCTGTTAGCATAGCTTCCAAGTAATATGGCGGGCGGTAAGTTTCGATTCCGGGAGTGAGTTCCCACCCACTGATCTGTGATTGGTCTGTAGCTTCAGTGGTCGAAAATATGAGGAACTAGCGTTTTAGTTTCACCCCGCTAACCGCAACAGCTTCCAGTGATGCAAAATGACAATATTTGCATCACTGGAAGCTCCTTTTCAGACTCAGAAATACAAAGATTTCTCATCTCAGGGGAAAATGAGGGCGGGATGCACGACCATTCTAAAATACTACCAGGTTTCTAATGATACAAAGATTAATGCAAATGGGTGAAGTATCCCTTTAACTCATTCACATGATACACTCATCATCTGATACGCATCACAACACTGGGCCTCAGGATGAAGCAGCAAACTCCGGTGTTGAAAAATGAAGCCGATGCAGAAGTGGAACAATCCTGAAGTCAGTGGAGTGTACACTTGAGGCTGGATGCAGAAGCAACGGAAGTCACATACACACCCCATTCAAAAAAAAGTGTTTTTACAGCAGAGATTAACATGTTTACAGCCTGGTTAAAAGAACAAAATAAGTCTGATTAGCTCATGTCTCAATCAGTACAATGAGTGTGTGTGTGTGTGTTTGAGTGTACATATGGAAATGTTTCGTCCTCCTCCTTCTGCCGTCTTGTGAACTTTGTGAAGGTCAGGCAGGCCTGAGAGACATGACACAGATACAGTGGAGGCTGAAGCAGGAGATGGCCTGACTCCCCCCCCCCCCATCCCACCCCAATACTCAGCTGTGGTCGGCTGTCCATCTGTGGTTTTTAGCTCAGAGAGTGTGGCTGAGTGAAGAGGAGGCAAATGGAGATCAAGAGAAGGACAAGTGACAAGACAAGCATAAAGTAGGGTGCTTAACTGTGTTTCTAGATCACGCTCATTTCAGGTAAATTTACATGCAGTGTGAAGATACAAGCATCATAAAGATCGCTAGCATTAGCATGCTAACACAACAATGCAGCGCGAGTTGTTTTGGTTTCATGCTGGTGCTAAAGGGCGACATCTGCTGGATGAAAAAGTTGTATATTCTTGATGCTTATTTAACTTTTTAAAAACAGCTTTAAGGAACAAAAAGGCAAAAGATACATAAAGCATGCGTTAATAATCTTTAACAAGTGTTCTTTCTTTGTGCAACCAAAACGGTCAAATAACATCATCGTTTTCATCCCCTGAAAAAGATCAAAGCCTAAAACAAAAACCACTCTCTGCTAATAATATTTTAAAAAAAGAAATGCTTTAGCCCAAATCAATGTACAGGTTTGTCAAATAAATACATTTTTGACATTAAGACCAAATGTCAAAAGTCCCAGCTCTGAGTCACAGCCAGATATCGACAAACTGACTGACTGAAGTGTTAATCATTGAGCGTACAAGGACGCAGTCACCCAGGGGCTGCAGGACACAGAAATCAATACAAGAGCTCCCGTACTGATAGCAAAAAAAAATCACACTCAAACCATTTTAAAGTTTCTACATGCAGCAAATGAGTTTAACATCTGATGATTGACTGGAAGAAAAGGGAACTGGGACAAAACTAGCCACAATGTAGACAAAGGCAGAAACCCAGACTAACAAATTGAGACGGGCCAACAAAGAGCCGTGATTTTTTCACATTGATTCATCACATAAGTACATATTATCTTCATCAAAATAGCTTCTCTTTCGCTGTTGTAGCTGCAGAGCATCATTTTTCTTCTCCTGCTTAAGAGGTGTCATAATGAAAAATGTGACAAAAGTACACTGACTGATGTAGCTGGCATTAAAAACCTGACAGTTACTTAAAGCTAACAAAGTAATCAAGACAGATTGCTTTGTTTTAACCTGAACAACAAAGTGTTCATTTCTGTCAGAGCTAAATAAATGTTGTTTAGACATAAATGTTTTTTTTTTGTGTGGAAATACTGCAGATGTTTTTTGTGTTCACTTTTATTACTTAAAGTCTTTATGTGTGATGTTTCACACTTAAATGTAATATAAATCAAATATATCCTCTGAAAATAACTCTGTGAGTCATGACTGTCTACAATGGGTGTAACACCCGAGTCCCACTGTCTGTGATGTTTTCAGAGTTTTCAGAGTCCTATCTTCACTTTGTTTACATCGTCGGGACGGCCGGCTGACTCCTCCCCTCGCGTATAAAAGTTGTTTAATTGAGGGACTTGAGAAAAGAAGAATAACATACTGTACTCACTGCTTAACTGTGTTTCTAGATCACGCTCATTTCAGGTAAATTTACATGCAGTGTGAAGATACGAGCATAATAAAGATCGCTAGCATTAGCATGCTAACACAACAATGCAGCGCAAATTGTTTTGGTTTCATGCTGGTGCTCAAGGGCGACATCTGCTGGATCAAAAAAATCGCATATAAAGCCTTTAAACTTAAACCTCCTTTAAAGAACTTTCAGGCTGTGACAGTTTTGGCGCCCCCCTGTGGACAAAGCAGTACCTCTTTTGTAACAAATTGGTCCATGAATCAGACCAACTATAGGTTTCAGAACGACCTAAAACCTAAACACCTGGTCTGTGTCTGATAATGTTTCATCAGAAACCACTTTGGTAAGTTTAGGGAAACTTCCCAGTTTGAGTTAGAGAAAAAGTTAGTGCCTTAACTTTAAATACCGGTAAAGTGAACTATGCAACGTAGCTTGAATATATCCTATTAATTATTAAATGTTTGGTCTAGCCACATAAGGGGCATGAAACCCTGAGCCCTGGGTAAAATCTTGTTTGTATGACTCATCCTTCCAGCTTGACCTCCTCAGTTTGCAGACTTTCTCACTCCTTAAACTTCATAGGTACTTCTGTTTTTGAAGATGGTCTGGCTTAGTGCAATGCTCATGTACCATAGTGGCTCGTGTTTTGGGAGAAGCGATCAATAACCCTCAAGTCAAAGAAGAAACTTAAAGCAGAAAAGCGCCTTACACCTTCTGTGAATCTTTTCCATCATCTAAGTGGACAAATACAAATCTGTGAACTTCAGCACAGGACAGGTGATTCAACTATATACACAAAACACAGGAAGCTGCTACATTTTAAATTAGAGGCCAAAAATGTTGTTTGACCTCCTGAGAAACCCTTCTATGACCTTTAATTCTCTAAAAAAGTGTACTCGTGCAGCATGTACTAGATCTGCATTATGTTGTACAAAGCCTGTTTTTGTTGGACTTTGAATGGGACTTTTCATTTCCCCGTTTACACAGTTTACCGATAGCACACACAACCCGCCCGAACCCCCCAAACCCCCCTCAGACAACAGCCATGAAGGGAATACTAATTCAGCAGTGAGCACCCTCAGTGCTCAGACATCAAAGTGAAAAGAGAGAGAGAGAGAGCGAGAGAGAGGGGAAAGAGAGGTAAGAGGTTAGAGAGTGAAAGAACAGAACAACAAAGACAGAGAGAGATTGAGCAATAAATACAGTATTTTAAGTCCCCAATCAACCGTAAATCAGGTTGGTAAATGGAGAGAAAGTTGCTAAATAAACTTTGAACATGATCAATGTATTCCTTAGATGTTGTTGGAGTAGGGTTTGTCCTGTGAAGAACTTGGTGTTCTTCTTTACACTCAGCAGATTCCCTATTCTACAATATTTATGTTTGCTTATTATGCAGCAGCACTGCTTGTCCTACACTTATTTTTTCTACCTGTCTCCCAGCCTGCCTGCTTCTATATGTGTTCATCTGCTGTCTCCATATGCTTTTATGTCACTCACCACTTTTCATATATCTATTCATTATTTTAAAGGTCACATATAATCCTCATTTTCAACAAGTTTAAATAAGTCTCAGAGCTCCCCAAAACATGTGTGTGAAGTTTCTTGTTCTAAATGCACTCTAATCCTGTATTTGATCATGCCTATAAACCCCTCTATTTCAGCCCTGCTCAGAACAGGCTGTTTCTGTGTCTGTACCTTTAAATATGTAAATGAGCTGTGTCTGGTCACACCCCCTCTCTGGAAGGGCTTGGGTGGCTCAGGCTTTCTCGCTCCATGTCCTATTGTTTATGGTGAGAAGGCAGGCTCAGAGGGCAGAACAAACACCTAGCTGTAGGAGTGTCACCCACCTGGGGGAGGGGTTACTGCCCTTTGTGATGTCATGACGGGAAAATCTACAAACGGCCTGTTTGAGCACACGTTTTCTGAAAAGTGGAGCAGGCAGAAGACGGATGGACTTCTCTCCTAATTTGGCGTTTGTAGACAGACTAGGGACACATTTCGGTGTTAGAAAAACATGATGAAGTGTCTTTTAAATAATATGTGACCTTTAAATTACATATTATTTTGACATTTTATAATAATTCATAGGTCCTGGCCACCGTAAATCAGGTTGGTAAATGGAGAGAAAGTTGCTAAATAAACTTTGAACATGATCTATGTATTCCTTAGACATTGTTGGAGTAGGGTTTGTCCTGTGAAGAACTTGGTGTTCTTCTTTACACTCAGCAGATTCCCTATTCTACAATATTTATGTTTGCTTATTATGCAGCATCACTGCTTGTCCTTCACTTATTTTTTCTACCTGTCTCCCAGCCTGCCTGCTTGTATATGTGTTCAAGCCACAGGGGGTGTGGCCTTTAATCAAGGTAGTCATTGGTGTAATTGTAAAACCCTTAACTTATATTTGTAATTTATCTTTCAAAACTGGTGTATTTCCATGTAAAATGAAAACTGCCAAAGTCATCCCACTATACAAAGCTGGAGACAAAAATCAATTTACGAATTACAGGCCTGTGTCTTCACTCTCTCAGTTCTCTAAAATATTTGAAAAACTGTATGTCAGTAGATTGGATAATTTTATTGAGAAGCACAAATTGTTGGTTGAGAGTCAGTATGGATTCAGGTCGAACAGATCTACATCCATGGCATTAATGGAGTTAATTGAAGACATTACCAGTTCCATAGACAATAAGAAATTTGCAGTGGGTGTATTTATAGATTTGAAAAAAACATTCGACACAATTGATCATCATTTGTTAATCAAAAAACTGGAAAGGTATGGAATCAGAGGGTTTGTACTAGAGTGGATGAGATGCTACATAAGTAATAGACATCAGTTTGTGCAAATAGGGGATTGCAAATCAACATGCTTAGATATAACTTGTGGAGTCCCACGGGTCGGTTTTGGGTCTGAAATTATTTATTTTGTATATTAATGATATATCTAGGGTGTCAAACCTCTTAAAATTTGTGTTATTTGCGGATGACACTAATATTTTCCGTGATGGGGAAAATTTGCAGCAGCTTTTGGAGGTGGTCACGGCTGAAATGAGTAAACTAAAAACATGGTTTGATTTGAATAAATTATCATTAAATTAAAAAAAAAAAAAAAAACTTATGCTGTTTGGAAAACGCAAAATAAATACACGAGTAAAAGTAATGATAAATAATGTTGAAATAAAACATGTGAGAGCAAAAGTAGCACGGAGCATTGAATGAGAGAGCACTGTATATTCTGTATAGTTCACTTGTGTTACCATATTTAAATTACTGTGTGGAAGTATGGGGCAACACCTACAAAACCACCTTACAATCACTAAGCACACTACAAAAAAGAACCATTCGTATAGTAAACAATGTAGGATATTACGAACACACCAATATACTGTTTTTAAAATTACACACCTTCAAATTTGGGGATCTGGTAGAATTTAAGACTGCACAAATAATGTATGAAGCAAAAAATAAACTGTTACCTGTAAACATACAAAAACTGTTCAAAAACAGAGAGGGGGGTTATAACTTTAGAGGGAAACTCAACTTGAAACAGCATTATGCTCGGACCAGTTTAAAAAGTATGTGTATTTCCATTTGTGGGGTGGTTTTGTGGAACGGTCTTGACGAAACGATTAAACAAAGTATGAATATAATGTAATTTAAAAAAAATGTACAAAAGATATATCTTTGAAAAGTACAGAAATGAGGAAGGAGAATGTAAATCTCACAGCTGTTAATGGCGCCTGTTCATTTTGTTCATTTTTTTTTGTTTGTTTTTGTTTTGTTCTGTTTTTCTAAATAGCTCGATTGGAGTATTTTTTTGTATTGTCCGTTTAGTTTATTTTATTGGATTTTGCATTTGTTAATGTCATTTTCGAACGAGTCAAATGTTTATTATATTGAAATTGGCTTTTTATTTTTATTTTATTTTATACAGATTTTTATTTTTTTTCATTTGTTTATTCATTTTCATCTATTTTTTAATCGTTCGAAATAAAGAATAAAGAAGTAAAGAAGAAGTCCTCGAATTCAGATTCAAGCACAAGCTCACTTCTCCTTTCATCAATGTTAATTTGCACAACACATTCATAGGAAAAGAACAGAAAAACATCTAACAGCATTGACAGCTTCTCACTCTGAAACATGTCAGAACATGGAGGCTGTCAACGAATCAATCAGACCACATGATGGGATCCTGCTGCTCTTGCACCAGTGGTTCATACCATGTGCCGGGCAAGACAGATAAATGACAATTTCCTGGAATATTTTGGGTCATGTGTGAACACAAACAGGAACATTTTCCGCGGCCCCATGTAAACAAGCAATACCATGAATATAAGAGGTGAAAGAACTGTCATCATAGTGTTGCTTGGTCGCCATTTTAATGCCATCCTTTTTAAGTCATGCCTTGCCTCCTGTGATCCATCCATCCCAGATGTTCTAGAAATGTTCAGTCGGCTATACTCTTACTTCTTTACTTCATCATTGTTTTGTTATATTGTATACAGATTAATTTATATTTTGACTCGACATTCACGGCGATGAATTTTGGCAGGGTCGGCTGATGCCCCTCTGGCCACTCCAGCCATTTTTCTTTTTGCCTGTCATTTACATGAGTGAAGCCACTGATGCATAACTGTCAACTGTGTATTTCCCAAGAAAGCTCTCAATGGAAATGCCTGAAGGAGAAGGACCAAGAACGAACATAGCTGTCATCTGGTCCCAGAGGAACACGTTCCAGCATCCTCCTTCCACTGTCAATCACCCTGCTGGAAAACATACGGAAAAAAATATATTCTTATTTTTTATTTTTTTTAAATCCAGCTAAAGACCTCGACAGCATCTGTGTCGCTCTGTGGACTTCAGCAGACTCCTGTTTGTTGTGAGGATAACGTTAATGACTGTTCTCTCCACCTGTTCTTTATGAGATGAGGATGAGATAAGAAACAATAAGAGCACATTTAGAGCAAACACAAACCTCCCACGATCCTCTCTCTCTCTCTCTCTCTCTCTCTCTCTCTCTCTCTGGGTAAATTTGGACACGAGGCTAATGCTCCTCTCTGTTTTCCGGACAACTCACTCTCTTATTTTGAGTTCAACCACATTATTAAGAAGAGAAACAGTTAAAGGCTTTATATGTGATTTTTCACTTAAATTTAATAGAATAATAATCATAGAATCAAGTAAATCCTCTGAAAATAACCCCACTGTCTGTGATGTTTTCAGAGTTTTCAGAGTCCTATCTTCACTTTGTTTACATCGCCAGGACGGCCGGCTGACTCCTCCCCTCGTGTATAAAAGTTGTTTAATTGAGGGACTAGAGAAAAGAAGAATAACATACTGTACTCACTGCTTAACTGTGTTTCTAGATCACGCTCATTTCAGGTAAATTTACATGCAGTGTGAAGATACGAGCGTAATAAAGATCGCTAGCATTAGCATGCTAACACAACAATGCAGCGCGAGTTGTTTTGGTTTCATGCTGGTGCTCAAGGGCGACATCTGCTGGATCAAAAAAATAAAGCATATAAAGCCTTTAAGTCCTCTGCACTATGGTTCAATTCAGTCCGGCTCTGGTCAAACAAACTGATCTATAATGAAGAAAGGGTTCGCTGCTCACTAAAAGAATTCAGATTTGTTCAAACATTTTCTGCAATGGATGAAAACATTATTTTTGAATAGCATGAACTCAGCTGACCCTGTCAACCAAAGCTCCTTCCACTTAGTGCGGTGAAGCGAGCGTTTCTTTCATGTGTTTCCGGCTTCTTTCTGACATGAAATCGACTGAGAAATTGTGCAATCAGCACGATCTGGAAAAAAAAAAAAAAAGGTAAGTTTTCCACGATCCGTTGTGAGGTGAGCCCCCAGACTGAGTGTTCAAAAACACACAAATCAAAGCTGATTGTGTTTAAATGAAGCATGAAGGTGAATAAAGACACAAGCAGAACCTTTCACTACACAACAAGGACACTGCAAAAGAAAAAAACAAAACTTGAGTTATTATTTTTTTCATTTTTATTGATTTTGTCTTTTTGATCCGTCTGCTAGTCTTAGAATCTGCTGATTATTTAATTTCATTTTTCATTCCTCTTTCCCCTCGTCTTTGTCTCCGTTCACTCTCGTTCCCCCGAGGAGCCACTCTCAGGATTGTCGTGTTTTCCACGAGGATTTGACAAACATCGTATGCCGACAGATCTGCTCTTTCGGACTAATAAGATCAATTACCAGCAATCGCCATCTTGCTCCGTTCTCCACCGTCTGTGCTGCGCGGAACCACACACACAAACACACACACACACACACTCACTCACAATGCACAAACGCACAGAGTGACTCACATGGAGATACGAGATGTGGGTCGTTTTTGTGTGTGTGTGTGTGTGTGTGTGTGTTGCTAGGGAAGAGGTGTGTCTCAAATCTCAGCAAAGTGTTTGGTATTGCATATAAATGCATCTGAGAGAGTGGGAGTGTGGGTAAGTACGTAGTGTGTGTGTGTGTGTGTGTGTGTGTGTGTGTGTGTGTGTGTGTGCATGTGTGTGATGCAGCAGCTTGCAGAGGGCGGGGGAGAGTAGGTTTTGCCTGCGCACTAACAGATGGCAGGAGAGAGGGGGTTTAACTTTCTTTTCTAGCGTTTTAAAGAGAAAACCAGTTAGTGTGTGCCTCTGTGTTTGTTTGTGTGTTTGTGTGTTGTATGTTTGCTCGTCTAAAGGCCTTGGTTCCGACCTTTTTTTTTTTTTGCGAAGGTGAGAGGCAGAACTGTTTAATTCTCAAGAGTTCACTGAACTAAGAGTATACAGCATTAGCAAGCTTGCTCTGCAGCTGAAGGAAACACACAGAATAAGAAGCACACTTTCAGCCTCTAACGGACACAAAGGGGAGCGAGAAAATGAGAGAAGGGTGGTGTGAGAGGTGGGACAGTGTCATGAATGTTGGACGTGGTGGAGGGGAGAAGAAGAATAAGCATTAAAAGGGTGAAAAGAAGGTAGTTGGCTGTGATAAAAAAAAAAAAAAAACAGTGTATGATAACAGAAAACTGCCAATGTGCAAAAAAACCTGCAGTTCTTCGAGTGTCCACTTGAGGCATATCAGGGCATATTTTTAAAAAATGTCCCTTTTACAGCAGAAATGACAGACATGTTGACAGCCTGATTCAAAAAGCTCCAAAGTTAATCTCTTTGTCGGTAAAAAATGAAGGGGAATTTTATAACTTGCTCATATTAAGGTTAAGGGTCACGTATTAATTACTATAATTATAGACATACCAGTTGAGTTGACTGACAGATGGTCGTTGTCCGTCTGCTGCCTGGAGGCTTAAGGCCCGCCCTCACCTCCACCCCTCTGTGTCTAGATTGATCAAAAGTTGGGTCGAGTCAGCGTTTCCAATATGGCGACCACCATTGTTGGTCTTTTTTTGTCTCACGGAACCAATGGGGTCGTGTCACTGAGACAACGTTGATGTTTCTTGCAGTCTATGTAATTCAAATGTTAAAATGTTACAATAGTTGGACTGGTGCTGCATTCATGTACGCCTCAGATGGTCCCAATTTACAGACAAAAGCAGCGTGGATGCTATGAAGAAAATGTGCAGAATGTCACTGTTACTAATTATATTTGAGGAAAAAGTTGATGTGCAACATGTGAATTAATCAAAAGTATCCTAACAATGAGAAAACACTGATTGGCTCCCAAGTTATGACCATTCTGACGCCAAGTCGGCAAATTGAACACGTAATTATTTCCCGAGTTTGCAAGTTGTTGTTCCGACATGAGCAGGCGTTCATGGGCTTTTTCCAACTCAGAAACGCTTTTTGCACTCGTTAATGCATTGACAGCTACAACTGGTTAAGCCCCTCCCCCAATATCATGGTCAGTGATGACCTGGAATCTGCATCATTCATTACAGTATTGAAGAATGACACTTATTCTATACAGAGGGGATTAAGTTATTAAAGAAAATCTCCTCTGAAAGAAGGTAACATGGTGGGCTCACTCTAAAGTACAATGCTAGGGAATGATGGTATTTCATGAAGTTAGTTGGTTATTACTTATTGCAAATGATGTAAGTTATGTACTTGGAAAATGATATCAGACTCCATGAAATTTTGCAACTCCAAACAATGAAGGGTTGGAGTAAGCAAAGTAAAAATTGTCTCAACAACACAACAACTGGAGAGGGAGAAGCAGAGAGATAAATGGAGATCTTTATTCCATTAAATTCCCATTGAAGTTTATGACTGGAGGATTGTTTTTAGCACCGAGCACATCAGCATGTAGCGGTGAATCTTAACTCTAATGCTCTGTGACATGGAAAAAAGGTTAGTGGAAAGATTTGATTCCATCCGAGCTCCCAATGCATCTTCACCCATGAGAGGATCTCACTCTGCTACACATAGAGAAAAATAACCATTTGTCTTGTGCCTCGGTCGATTCTGTGTGCGAGTTTTCTTTTTAATAAAATAGTCAACATATCGGCTGACAGATTACAGATGCAAAGCGAAGTGTTAATCATCAGACCCATTGTTAACTAAGAACACCATATGTTGATTATTTTAAGAGTTAAAGTAAGCCAGCTGCTGCACAGACACCTACGAAGGCACTAATAGAAAAAAAAGTTGATGATATAAAAGTTTCATAATTTCATACTTTTCACTTGAACTACTTTTTTCCTTTCAATTTCTGCCAAACAATGGCACAAAAACACAATTTTTGATGCCAACATTTTTATCATAGTCCACTGCACAGCTCCTACATTGCACCTTTTGTACATTTTGTGTTTCTTATTCTTATTTTTATTTTTCTTATTTTTAATTTTTAATTTTTAATTTTTAATTTTTAATTTTTAATTTTTAATTTTTAATTTTTAATTTTTAATTTTTTACATGGGACGGCCCAGGTTCAAAGCCAACCTGTGGCTCTTGTCCCGCATGTCATTCCCCACTCTCTCTCTCCTTGATTTACAACTCTATCCACTGTCCTATCTCTCCAATAAAAGGCACCAAAAGCCTGAAAATAAATCTTAAAAAAACACATTTTCACCTAGAAAAACATCTAAATGCATGTTTCTATCGTCCGGCAGCTTCCACAAATGTTTATGACAAAAACACACGGTCACACACTGTACACAGACAAGTCATGCGCACTCCACAGAAACACCGACGTCTCAAATGACGCTCGATAAAGAGACATGTATCTGTGTTTCTTTCTTTGTTTGCTGCAGTTGAACATTTCTGTCTGAGCTGCCGAACATCCAGCAGTTTTACAGCAAAGTATCCAGTAAGCTAATTATTTGTTTTTCTCCAGCACTTTGAAGTCATAAGCTCTTTTTTTGTGTGGCTAATGTAATCCTAGACTCTTAATATTCGACACTTAATGAGAACTTAAACAAGCCGATTAGACAACAACAGTCAAGCACAACGACCGTTTTTTATTAACTCCTATTGAAATGAGAAATTTATACGAGGGGTGACTTTCTCTAAATTTGACCAAATACCCGTCACTCTCAAGCCGAGCCTTTTCTATCCCTAAGGCCGCACTCACACCACGCCAAGTTGTCCTGTACCGGCCCCTGCTAACCTGCCCTCACACTGCTCCAGGACTAACCGGGCCTAAGAAAATATGACAACACAGAGAATATGACTGCAACTTTATTGACTTTGTGGCTTATTTTGAGTCATTTTAGTCCGATACAGCCAGAACACTGCAGGATTTCTCATTATTGGAAGGCTGACCACTTGTGCTAGTGCATGAGCGACTGTCCCATGCCCAAGCACACCTCTACCGAGCATGCCAGGGCCAAGGAAGTGTACCATGCTTGAGCACAGAACGGAGCACTCACTAGTCAAATGAACTGGGCTTTGAGGGATGAATCATGGCTGGGCACGGTACGGATTGCCTAGTGTGAGTACGCCCTAAAAAACATCAGGTCGTGAGGAATCTAATCCTGACGTAACTGAACCCTTCTCCTGCTGAAGGTTTGAATTTAGAGCGAGGATCATCTTTTTGCATGTGACTCACACACAGACAACTTTGTTCATCCCAGAAGGGCAATTCTGTTTCACAGCCTCCCGAGTTACATGAGGAAGTTGTAGCAGAGACAATTGGTATGTTATCCAAAACGTCTTCCAGGCTTCTCTGCTGGTTTTAAGGACTATTGACGAGCAACTTGAATACTTCCTAACAAGAACAAAGGGACTGATTGACGATTTAAAGGCCTCTCTCCTAGACTGGCTTTTAGATAATTATAATAATTTGTATAGCGCATTTTTAAAAACAAAATTTTACAAAGTGATTTGACATGTGCAGAAGAAAACATAACAACAACACATGAGAACCCAAATCACAACAGGAAATCATGACAACAACACAATGCACGGTAGAGACACCCAGCCAATAAGAACAAAACCAAGACAGTAAAATAACCCAAACAAAAACCAACAATAACTCAGGCAATGCAGGAACCCGGCAACTTAGGTTGAGACCAAAGGGACTGAGGACGTAAGAAGATAAAAGAGCGATTAAAAAAGAAACAATAAAACGCTAGAAGCTAGAAATGAAGATAAGAGAAATATTAAGAAGAGATAAAAACAGTCCAAGAAATATTTGGACGTCGTCTCACAGATCGTTTCTGAAGAGTTTGTTTTAGTAAGATCACCTCATTAAATGTGTAAATTATTGATTTTATAAGTTTATTGCATCTGAAAATGTCGAGAAAAGTGACTGAAGACAACTGGTTTTTGCACATTCTTGGCTGGAAATATTTTTAGCAACAAGCCAGCACAGAATTTGAGGTAAAACATTTGTAAATGTTTAAATGTGTTTGATCTGATCTGCTATTAAAGGTTGAAGAACTTAAGTTGGTTAGTTTCTATGATAAAATAAATAACCTGTAGATGACACCTGACAAAAGAAGTTGAAAGTTTCCACAAAAGCAAAGAGAATCACCAAAACATGTATAAACTGAACTGATTTAAGTTTACCAAGGTAAACATTATATATATTCAATGTAAATTGATGAATTCATTTAACTCAATATTTTAGGTGGATTCAACTTTTGATAAAATATAAAGACAATTTTTCATCGACTAGATAATTTCATAGAAACTGAATTGTGATCAAAAGTTTTGTTAACTTAAAGATTTAAGTACAACTGACTTGATGTCAAGTTTATTTGACTAGAACATTTTATTTCTTTGGAATAATCACAAATTTGTTATCTTCAGATCTTTTTAAGCTCGGTTAACTTAAAATGTTAAGGCAGCCCGGACACTAACTTTCTTTAAAGGGGACATATGCATATGCACAGCAACAACAACAACAACAACATAGGTATGATTTAAAGGGGACATGTTATGAAAAATCCACTTCTACAGTGTTTTTGAACATATGTTGGGGTAACCTGAGAGTCTACTGACCCACAACATGTGAAATAAATCCATCCAGCCCTTTATTTGTGTTCTGCAGAAGTCTTACAACACAGAGAAAAATGCTTTGTTTCTAATGTGCTCTCCTTGTGATGTCACAGTGGGATTCTGCTAAAAAAAAAAAAATCCCCTCTCCTCCCCTGGTATCTCCACCCATGGACTCCACCCCCAGCCTAGAGCAAAACTTTTGCTCAGGTCTGCCATTTTTATTCTCCCTACAGAGGAGTGATGTCTACGGGGAAAACTCAGGGGGAGCTCATTTCATTTAAAGAGACACACACACCAAAACGGAGCATTCTGAGAGAGCTGGTTTGTACAGGGTCACAAACCTCCTCTGGTGCTTGATTCATGTTATATTTTGACCAAAGCACAGCACAGATGTTTCGTGTAGACCACAGGGGGACTGTTTGAAAACAGTGTGTTCTGAGGTTCAATTTTCAACTTTCCAACAGAATCTGTATTAATATACACATAAAGACTTTCAACAATGTATTCACTACGAAGGCTGTTGTATCTGATTACATCACACAGCACATCACAAGGATAAGTAACCAAGGAGGAAAAGAGGGTAACTACCTGCAGGGCCTCAGACCCTCAAGGGCCCCCGAGGCCTAAGAAGCTGCAGAGGAACTCACTGTGTGGTATCAGGACTTTTATTTCAACCACAGAATCCTGCAGCTCCTTATGTATGTATAGTCATGTATATTTTTTCTTTTGATGAGTGTCACAAAAGCCTCATTATTTCACTGTTTCAAAGTTCAGGTGGGGTGAATATAAGTTATTGTGACTGCACAAGTATAAAACATTTGAAATGCATTGAATTCATTTAAACTATTCCGCCGTCAAAAAGAAAAGTGGAACCAAACAACATGCATAGCTACAGGGAGGGGGGAGTGGACTGTGAGTGTGTGTGTGTGTGTGTGTGTGTGTGTGTGTGTGTGTGTGTGTGTGTCCTCAGGGAGAGTTCACAACTGTCAGTGTGTGACCAGCTAAGCTCTGCGCTGTTACACTGTGTCACTGCTAAAAGACATGAGCACACATCCTCTGCACACAAACTAACGGGGCGAAGCGTGACACATCAATGAAGGAATGGAAACACAGTGGGGTACATGCACAAACATGCCCCACACACACACACACACACACACACACACACACACACACACACACACACACACACACACACACACACACACACATAGACATATATAACAGGGCCAGAGCAGGGGTGAGGCTGTTGACAGTCTCTGTCCTTGTGTCAGTGTCAGTCTCTCCAGAGGAACGAGGCAGAGAGCCCAGAGATGACACACAGGCTGTCAGCACAAAGTGACATAAACGACCCACTTTCCTTTTTCGAGCAAGACCTTCCCCCATCGTCAGCAAATCATCTCCTAAGTTTGGATATCTGGAATAACATTCTTCTAGTTCTGCTCTGGCCCACTTCTCACTTTCTGTGTTTTCGCAGAACACAGAAAGTCTTTAAAGGTGCACTATGTAGTTTTAGTAGAGAAATGTAAAAGAAATGTACAGATTCTGTGGTATATGTTCATAACTCTAAACACAAACTGTCCTCAGAGGCAAAATGTGGTCCCTGGAAAACTGATTGAAAATAAAATGCTAGGCGAGAAGTTATGGTGGGGGGTCCGCTACAGTGAAAGCGTAACTCTCCTGGTAGCTTTTTAGCTCCAAACAGAGTTCCAGGGACCCATTTTTTCCTTTGAGTAAAGTTTGTGTATTCAGTTAAAAAAATATAGAATAGAATTATTTCACTTCTCCAAATTTCAAATTTCACTAACAAATGTGGACAAAAAACTGAAAACAAAGTCAGCAATTAAAGCAGCAAAGAGACATTTCGACGGACCTGTAAAGTAACATCAGTGCAGTTTATATTTAAGTTATACTACAGCTTTCCATAAGATGAAAAAAAAAAAGACTATGGAGTTCATTATCACTCTGCAGTCATCTTCACAGCTCTGGTGATAATCTCACATTGCCACTGAGTGACACATCTTACCATGAATATAACATCTTTGGAGGGAGGAAAGTTTTTATCTGCACTTTCTTTTCTTTTCATTTGTGTATTGCACGATGAACCAGAGTTCAGCGTACACACATGTGCCTCTTCAAGGAAAACATCAACGCCTGATTTGAATGGCTTTTGGTCTGGAGCTGGATTGATTCTAAAAAAGGAGACGGATTAAAATAATATGGTGTCATATGTCATGTCATCTGCATCAGTGATAGGAATGTGTGCAGTTGGTTGGCTAAAGGATTTAACACTGACACCCTTACTAGTTGGCTCCAGAATTACTAGTTGGTTTCAAAAATTACAAATATTGTAATTAATGTAAGCCCACAATGCTGCATACATGATGAGTCTAAGCAGCTCAGCTAAACTGGCATACATCAGAGAGTAAGTACAACACTAATCCATTCATGCACCCCCACCGAAGCAGCGGGAGCAATGCAGGGTTAAGTGTCTTGCCCAAGGACACATCAGACATGTTGCTCAACTGGGGATTGAACACTCAACCTTCCAGTTGAGAGGCGAAAACTCTACCAACTGAGCCACAGCCGCACTAGGTGGCACAGTATACCTAAGAAGAGCCGTGTGAAACAGAATATTGAGGCAGTTGCAAAGAAGAAGAGTGTTATTGAAATGAGTGAGTTGATGAAGTACGCTGACATGTTGGAATGCTAATCAAACAAGCAGCTAGAAACGCTTTGTTGCCTTGGTCCTCACTCTTGTTTTGTTTTGCCACCTCTACTACAGACAAAACACTTTGTTAACCGCAGAGTAATGCAAATTACATCAGCCTCATTTCAAACGGGCATCAATTTCATTACTGAAAAGTGTGATGGATTGTTTCAGTAGCCGTTTAAAGGGGCTACCTTCAGTGTGGTTTTGGACAGTGTTTAGCCTTTGTGCTCAATGTTGACTGTTTTCTAAAAATGTGTTCCTACCTTTCCACAAGTCGACTTGTCTGAATTTAAAGTTTCTGTGTAAGTGACAGTGAAATCAGTTGCAAGGAATATCCTTAGTCAGGCAAAGGCTATCATAAAGGTTTTTTTCAGATTTGGATGGAGTGTAAAGAAAGAGACATGAATGCTGCCTGGGTGTACAGATAAATGGAGACAGACAGGTTGATTTCCAGTTTGAGAGACAGACAGCTACACGTTTAGACAGGCGCATAAATGCAGAGATGGATTTTTTGACATCCAGACAGGCAGGTCTGCTCTGCCTTACTACTGCTCGTGTCATGTCTCGAAATTTACCACAACACCTGCTAAGTGTGCACCCGTGTAACAGTTGTTCATGTGCTTCAGAAGAAAAGGGAAAGAAAAACGATGGAAAAAAATGATTTGCTTCTCTCAGGATGACTTAAAAACAGAGCTCTGATAAAATAACTTCAGCAAGGAAGAAAAAAAAAATCAAGGTTGCCTGCCTTGATGTGGCAGAAAAAGATAAATTCTCTTAGTATTTATTTTCACAGAAGGAATCCAAGAAAGCCGTGTATTAACCAGAGATGCTTTTCTTTTCCTTCATAATGCCGCCACAGAAAAACATCATTCACTGACAAAGGTCTGCTAACGTCTGCATGCCTGAGTTCTCATGAGTAGATTATATAGAAATAATCATAGAAATCAGGCATCATTATATATCTGCTTTCAGGAAATTGAACAGATGAATTGATGTGCACAGTATTTCTATGGACCCCCCTCACCCCCCACGCTAACCCTCCTGTACGGCTATACCTATAAAAACCTTACATGTATTATCATCATTATAATATAAAAGTGAATCTCAGAGCTGCTCAACTTCAACCTCTATAATTAACATACTTAGCCGTTGCTGCTGATACTACACCTACTTTTACCTTTATTACAGACACTGTAGCTTTAACTCTTTCTTATTCATTGTTGTTGTTGTTTCTGCTTTGTTTGCCCCCATCCCTCTTCCTGCATCTCCCTCCATCCCACCTTCCAAGCCGAGCACAGTTTAGATAAATGTCTGTTCATCGTGTTCGATGTTTTTTTCTTGACTCTGTAACTTTGCAAAATGTCACTTAGTGCTCGTGATGAATTAATGTTGACAAAGTGTAAGGTCTTTAACCTGCTCTTTTGTAAAGTAGCCTATCTCGAGATTACATAGATATTTTATAGTACTGTATATTAGAATTCACAAAAATTTAACAGATTGATCTGAGTGTTAAAGAGGACATATTATCCTCCCTTCTCCACCTTTTCAAACAGTCCCCCTGTGGTCTAAATGAAACATCTGTGCTGTGCTTTGGTCAAAATATAACATGAATCAAGCACCAGAGGAGGTTTGTGACCCTGTATAAACCAGCTCTCTCAGAACGCTCCGTTTTGGTGTGTGTGTCTCTTTAAATGAAATGACCCCCCCCCCCCCCCCCCGAGTTTTCCCCGTAGACATCACTCCTCTGTAGAGAGAATAAAAATGGCGGACCTGCACAAAAGTTTTGCTCTAGGCTGGGGGTGGAGTCCATGGGTGGAGATACCAGGGGAGGGGAGATTTAGCAGAATCCCACTGTGACATCACAAGGAGAGCACATTTGAAACAGAGCATTTTTCTCTGTGTTGTAAGACTTCTGCAGACCACAAATAAAGGCCTGGATGGATTTATTTCACATGTTGTGGGTCTGTAGACACTCAGGTTATCCAAATATATGTTCAAAAACACTGTACAAGTGGGTTTTTCATAATATGCCCCTTTAAATCATGCCTGTGTTGTTGTTGTGCTGTTGTTATTTTTGCTGTTGTTGTGCAAAATGAATCATTTGGGATCAACTTTAATGGGCTGGTTGTATTGTGTGTAATACCTGACTGGAGTTAATATTTAAAAAATGGATGAAGGTCCTGGATGACCTTTAAATCTAGAAATGAATAAACCCCCCCCCCCCCCCCCCCCACACACACACACCCCTACCCCCCTGCACATAAATGATGTTATTATCACAGCAGCGTTTCTGAAAGCCATTTCTTCCCCACGCTGCAGCTTAATGAAAATATTGTTTCGCACAGGCTCAGGGATGTACTGACATCTGATTTCTGCTGGAGTTGATGTTTACTGGCAGCCTCTCTCAGGGTAATGAAAGTGGAAATGATTGAGTAAGCACATTTTTCCCCATCAGCATTATGCGGGGGAATGCCAGTTCATGCTGTTTTGCAGGTGCAACTGAGAGACAAAACGTGAAGACAAAAAAAGATCTCCTGAAAGAGCTCAGCTCAAATTAGAGCACTATCTGCCTGACATAAAGAGAGGGGCTGATGTTTGGGTTTGTATTCATTATGAAATATCTGTGAATAATGATGAATGTGAAAAAGGAAAACCCTTCCAAATCAATTCTCAGTGAGAAGTTTGTCCAATGCATTTTTCTTTACAATGAACTTGGTCTTTTTCTTTTGCAAAGCATCTCAAGATACCACTTGAATTAATTTTACAAATAATGATTGATTGATTTGAACAAAACAGAGCATGCAGAGGAAAGATGCATTAGATACACGTGTGCAAAAGTGGTGCTGTCTGAAGTAAGAGCAAATCTGTGGAATATTTGTTTTTCCTTTCTGTTAGAGCAAACAGTCTTTAATGCAAATAAAGATACACTTTCATTTCATTTGTGCAAATTTATTTTACACTTAATGCTCTAAAATGTATGAATTGCAAACATGCACAAGTGTCAACAAGTCTCCGCACACACAGACCAAATGAGGTCTCAGCATGTTAAAATTAAAACCTTTATTTATCCATGTTGCTCTTCAAAGCTCGGCTGCAAATTAATCCGCCTTGTCTCTCTCAAAAACACTCCTTTAAACCGATGCTGTCATGTATTTTTTTTTAAAAAACAATCTGTGTTCTGCTTAAGACGCAGATTCTGTATTTCATGATGCCCGTTCCCTTTGAGTCCTCTTGCCTCGAACGTCATATACTCCACATGTGCAGACGTGCACACACAAAAAGCCTCTCCCACAGAGACACGCGCACAGGCAGGACGAGCGATTTTTAGCATGACATTGAAAATTCCCTTTGATCTTCATGTACCCAGCAGTCTGAGCTGTTTACTAATCAACGAGTAAGAATAGAAAAAAAATTATGCATGCATGGTATCTCAGTCATACACGTAGAGATTAGCGAGCTGCTAGAAAGAAATGTTAGCGGGCTACAAGAAAATCACCATGACACCATTCACTGTCATACTGAATCCGCCCGGATAACCCGCGCTACATCAAATGACTACAGTCATTAGCAGGACTTAAATGCTTAACTTCTGGCACTCAGAGGGGGGAGAAAAAAAAAACAGGGTTGTTGAGATCTCAGGGAAGACGATCCAGGCGCAGGGAGGAAGAAGTTTGTGAAGAAAAAGCATAAGAGGGGGGAAAAGTAGAAGAGACAAATAGTTCTGCTTTACCGCTTTTATTTGCTGCTGTTGTTCTCAGATTCAATTGAAACTGCTATTTTTGGTTTTTCTCATTCCAGGAGCCAAAACGTTTGGTTGATTTTCTTGTTATGCGAGGCTAACACTTTGTTGTTGCTCCTGTTCTTTTACAATAAACGGCCCCAAAAATAGTTTATTGGCCATTTAATCATCGTGGAGACCGATAGCTTGAGATGATGGATGAGGATGAATAAATCAGTTAGCCACTCTGTCCCCTCAATCTTTGTTATCTACTTCCTCTTTCAGATTTCCTCCAGATGGACTTCCTGTGTTGCCCTGGAGACCATTCATCACCGTGACAACCATGTACACCACCTGCAGTTATTGCTTGGGACTATTATTATAAGGAGAAATGCTGCTCGACGTACAGCACCCTGAAAAAAATGCATATTAGCGCGCGTGTGTGTGTGTGTGTGTGTGTGTGTGTGTGTGAAATGTGAGGACTGCTCATGCACTTCCTACCTGCATACTCCAGCCAACAATATATCTGTCTTCTTCTTCTTTTTTGTATAACTTTACCTCTTTCCTAGAGATTCCCTCTGTGGTGCCAAGCGTAGCACTTTATATCACTTTAGCCGGCTTTACTGCTGCGTTAAACAGACGACAGAGCTGTAATGAAAAAGAGCAACCCTGATTGAAAATGCCACACTTGTTACTGAAGTCTGGCTTCCACTGAGGATTTGACAAAAATGGGAACTCAGAGCACAATTACAGCTTTATCAAGGCTGAAAGGAGGCGACAATGTTTTGCGCCTCGGCTGTAAAATGAAGATATAAGTACATGCACACACACAGGTAAGAAATAAGAACACACACTCTTACTCGTACATATATTCAAAATACACATACACACTTTTCAGTGGCATTCAGTGTTGATGTCACTTCAGCGATGTTAACGAAGAATCAGAAATTAGACAAACAAGTAGTTGCAAAATAGTAGAAAGGAAAATGAACCCTTAATGTTGAATGTAACAATGTAAAGAGAAGCTAATATAGATATAGATATATAGATATTTAATCTTATATAAACAAATCTTCTATGATTCCTCAGTCAGAGCCCGAGACATTACCTGTTGAACACAATGATCATCCATTCCAGCGATATGGGGTTCTTAGATGTCTAACTGTACATCGATTTGTTTGCTTTCCCAAAATATTTCAGGACTCAAAGCTCATCCTGGTATCATTATCACCTTACTAAGCATGGGCTGCTGTTGTTTAAAGGCAGGGTTGGTTCATTTTCTCCAGATACACTTTTCAAGATTTTGGTTGAAGTTGTCTTTAGGTCCTGACGGAAATTAATAACTCATGTTCTCTGAAAAAGGAACAAAGAAAATCCATCATCTGTATCAGTTGTAAGCCTGTAAAAACTTTGACCAATGTCTGCCACGAGGTACCAATCTGATGAACCAATCAGACGCCTCCCTGTCTCCCTGCTCGTTCTCTACTCCATGAATGCACAAGCTCACACTCAAAGCGATGAGCTGAGGTCCGCTTCTGGACCGATGGCGCTCGTGCATGTAAATGAGGGGCGTGGCTTTTTCAGGGAGCGCAGAGGGAATGCTACTTCCACAATCACGCTAGTTTTGGGGAATTACCAACCCTGCCTTTAAGTTGTGTCTCTAAGAGAGTGTTTCATATGTGGGAGATGTTGCCTGCCAGTAAAGAGTCGTCAATTCATAACGTTGTCTCATTTCTAAATTTTCACATTAAATGGTCTTAATTTGTTGTTTTCTTTTGCCTTGAATTTTTGGCCAAATCACTTCGTTATAATGTGCTTATTTGGATTGACATTTCTTTTGTAGTAGAGTATAAGCAGCTGTCTACTATGGATATGAGTCAAACCCCGCCTGTCCATCATCCTCTACTAGAAAGAAGTGACTGACAGGCCTGTTACTCCACCAGAGAGAGAGAGAGAGAGAGAGAGAGAGAGAGAGAGAGAGAGAGAGAGAGAGAGAGAGAGAGAGGCTGTGAAAGACAGAAATAAGCAGAAAAGGAGACAGATGGAAACTTCCCACGCAGTGTATGCACAATAAACCAAAGGTGTGATTGTCTCACACGAGGGCCCGACCTCTGTTTGACTTTATCACATAATGTCGAGCCAAGAGGAGTGAGAAAAACTCTTTACAAGATGGGTCATAGCTTTCTGTTTAACTCGGGACACTGATGCCCGATGATTCTTTTTTTCTTACGTTTGCTTGACTCATGAAAATGAGTCAAATGACATCGATAAACTGTGTTGCTTGGCAAGCCGATGAGCAAAGAAACATCCATTCATGGCTGTTTATGAATAAAAAAAAAAAAAGAGAGAAAGTGACAATTCATGACTACAACAGTGATTAAGATCCATGCACATTAAAAACAACGTTTCCCTGTTCGCTGCAACCACTAGTGGTCAGAAAAATAAGGTGTTCTTTGGAAATTAGCGCCTGCTAAGTGATTTGTAGAATTGTAGAATTGAAGGGGAGAACGGCAGGTCAGAGGTCAGTGCGCTTTGCCCTCAATGTGCAAAGAGAGACGCTCAACACCTGAGACCCAGCACTTCTTTGAAATGTCACAAAGCGATGTTACCAAGCGGCTTTACTTTCCAGTGAACTTGCCAGTCAATAACACAGATCCTTCCAGAAAAGAAGATAAAAACCAAAAACTTTGGTCAGTCTAAGCCTAGAAACCTTCAACTTCTGTTACATACTAAAAGAAAAAAAGTTAAATTTCTTGCTGACTTTCTTGATTTTTGATACATTTAAGCTTTTTTAAAATAATTTAGGTGACTACATAACCTTGGCTATGATATAGACCTTCAGAGTGCCTTGACCTTTACTGTAGAGAGAAGGAAAGAAGTCAATAGAAGACATTTATTTCAGCTGAGGGTGCCAAACTGCCTGTCACTCGTTTGCCTTGGGTGGGATTATGCAGCCTGTCCTCACTCAATGACAGAAGATGCAAATATAATAAAACACTGAGCCAAGCTGGAGACCACCCTGGAGACACATAAACTCAATGTTTGTGTGGAGGAGAGAGAGAGAGGCTGAGGGCGAGAGCACGAGACGAGTGGAGTGGAAAAGTCAAAAGGGAAAGACGCTCTGAGATCAAGCGGTGTAAGAAGAGAAATAAGCTCGATTTAAAGGTAGAGATTGGGGGAATACTTTGCATGCTAGGCTAGGCAGGGATGCTCCCTCTCTGCTGTCATTATCTCGGGCCGTCTGTTAAGATATCAGCTGGTCACATCTATCCAACGTACTGTGACACACGCTCATTGTTAGCTTCATCTTGTTGCTGTCTTTTTGGACATCTTCTTCAATCTCTGCCTCAAGTTTATCAATTCTGTTATCATGTGTAGCCCCGCCAACATTTAATAACCATCGGGGCATCTACAATTTATTTGTTATGACAGAACACATCAACCACCACCTCTGCCCTCTGTGTCTAGACGGGTACGACTTGCTATTTTTATCAAAGACGGATAGCTTGATGCTAACATAAAATGGAAATTGCCATTAACAAGCTCACACATTTAGCATTTGATAAGTAAGGTATTTTATCTGCTTTTTGTAAAGTTTGATTGATTGATTGATTAAATATATACGCTGTGGACACAGGCCCTAACCACTTCATCTGAATAATTGTCTTTCGTTTGAATGATTTCTCTCCATTTTGGAATATTTATGGATGCTTTGAATTTGTTTTTTTTACATTCTGATGAATCCTGACAAGTCGACTAACTCATGAAAAGCTATCTGTCCTCTGTTATATGCACTTTTGGCACTTTTGTGTGTGCGTGTTTGTTGTTAGAAGCTTGACTCTCAGGAAGAAAAGTTCAGGAACAAAGCCTGAGGACATTAAGACACCTGGGTGTTTTTAAAAGTTGCATTCGTCTGCCTTTAAAAAACTCAAAAAGATTTCAAAGCCACTTGAGCAGTCTGTGGATAGATCTGATAAAATGTTGATTTTATTATATTTAATTCAGAAAACTGTTAGCCATACAATACTCACTGCATGTTTATTCTATTCTTCAGTCCTCAGCAAACTGTAAATATATCGCTTCATTCTTTTGGAGTCGGAATTGTTAAGGGTGTAGCGGTGCACAGCAGCTCTCTCTTTTCAAGTGTTTTCTTTTTGTTTGGTTGGTTTTTTATTCCCCATGAATGTTTCAAAGAAGATGCTGACTGCTGCTCGTCTGCCGCTCAAGGAGGAGTGACAATGACAATGCATAAAAAAAAAAAAAACTGCTGACCTAAAACCAAATATATTCTCCTGCAAGTGAGGAGAGAATAGTGACAAAGTGGAATTTAGAACAGGACAGATATCCAGCATGAAAGTAACCACAGATAATAAAAGATGCATTGTATAGAATCCATTGATGTATATATAAAGATGGACAGTTTTCCTCCATTAATGAAGCCAAAATACTGCTAGCATGTTTCATGGTGATGTCATCTGGAGTCTGAGTTTAGACAGTGAAGCTACATTATCCGGCTCTAAAACTCAAGATTAACTTTTAATAAAACTTTAAAGATCAGTTTGGTACGGTCCACAGAAGAACAGATTTCTGTGCCTGTTTGACAAGAGTGACAGCGAACTACGGCTTAGTGTGCGGTGCTGACGGACCGCGGCGCTCGCTGAGTATCGGTGAATTGGGGGTGAGACTTTAGCAGTATGTTTTTGAATTAATGAATGAATGAAAACTGTATTACCCCTAGGGGAATTTGTCTTGCACCGAGAGCATTGGTGAGTTACCCAGAAAGAAAAAAAGGTTTAAACTGTCTACCTACGTGAGGATTTCTGAACTGAGCTGAACTTTAATCGTGTTAGGTCAGGTGCGGTGTGTGTGAGTATGAAGCCCCGTTTCCACCAAGCGGTCCGGTTCAATTCGTGTTTGGTACGGTACCGATTTATTTGCGTTTCCACCGCCAAAAGTTGGGATGAAAAAAATAAGGGATTCGTACCATCCAACTTTTTTGGTACCCTTCTGTTGGGGTGCCAAGGGTACCGATCTGACCCTTAAGCGTCCCTCTGTTTATTGTGTCCCTGCTATTCTTGAATGTTTAATTGAATTGATAGCGGGCTACGCTGTGTTGGGCTGCTTTGATGTCACACTATTACAAAGCTGACGCGGCTATCTCCACCTAGCTTACACTACGCTTACCAAATGAGGGTACGGTTTGCTGTGGAAATGCAGGCAAGATCAGGGTTTACCAAACTGCACCAAACTGTACTGAACAAAACTGGACTGCTTGGTGGAAACGGGGGTTAAGCCAACTTTTTAGATTGAAAAATAGGTGTTAAAAGTGCGTCTTAAACACCAGAATTTATGGTAGTTTGCTTACTTTAAACTCCAAACGGCAAAAACGTGAGTACATATTCTTAAATTATTCTGATGTTAAAAAAGAGGAATCAATGTAGAGTATAGTAAATGAAATCCCCTCATTCACAAACATCAGGGCCTTATACTTGATGGACTGCTCTGTGCACATCAAGAGCCTGCACATTACTCCAGTGGTGTTTCATTGTTCTACTTGGTACAAAGTTGTCTTTTGATCCATGGATTTTCACTGCCAAGAACAATTTAACCAACAAATGAACACACACAGAGATCCCTGTCTTACACTGATACTAAAAAAGGGAACTAAATGTCTAATGTCTAAATGTCTAAATGTGCAGTCAAGGCAGGCAACATCTGTTCTCCTTCACATGAAGACGAGATAAAAAAAAATACTGGTTTAAAACCATCGCACTGATGTAAAGTCACATTTTTGATATATAGATCAGAGTGTCAGAAAAAACATAAGTGTGACTGCTGTAACTCCACATCAGAGGCACTTTCACTGAAAATCATTTCGCCCTCAAAAAAATTCATCCACTGTCAATCAAAGAGTGTGAAAGGAGGCTGTGAATTACAGCGGGATCCAAAGACTGCTGAACACCGGCAACATGTATCTGTTCAACTGGTATTCATACTGTCACACACACACACACACACACACACACACACACACACACACACACACACACACACACACACACACACACACACACACACACACACACACACACACACACACACACACACACACACGGTTTTTGAATGCAGCATTTGGGGCAACAGTAGGTGGTGAAGCTCTAAAGCTCCACAGTGTTAATCTGTTTTCACCCAGATACAGTTATCGACAAGACATCTCTTATGTTTGTAAGAGACTATGTGTGTGTGTGTGTGTGTGTGTGTGTGTGTGTGGGTGGCTGGGGTGAGGGGGTGGTCTCAGGGTGGTTTCACACGAGGCACCCGGGCGCAGATCCGGCTATGCTTATCCCTAAACTCTGTTTCATTTGATCAGTGTGAACACACAGGTATACCGTACTCGAGCGATAGATGTGGAAGTAGGAAGAGGGTCGTTGTTGGCGTCTCAGAAATAATAATAATAAAAAAAACCTCCACAGTTAGCAGGATGTACTCAGTCTGCGAGCGGTTGCCATGGTTGCTTCTTTTTCTATCTGCCTTTTTTTGCGGATTTGCAAACCAACTTTGTGCATACTGCCACCTGCTGTATCGGACTGCTTACATCTGCAAGTATACTCGGGTATGGAACGGTGTTACCAATGTGAACGCAGAGCAGCGGAGGAGAGGGGAGGGGAGTTGGGAGCAATCTTGCTCGGGCATGGTACCAAACAATGCTAAATGTGAAAACACCCTCAGACTGATGCAGTCAACAGCGCCAACGTGCATTGCATGTGCTCACCACCCTCACTGCTCTGTTTATTAAAAACTATAAAGGGATTGTAGGCAACATGAGAACATTTGTTGAGGTCTGGTCTGTTATGTACTGAAGTGAAAAGCCTTCCGAACATTTTCTTAAGTCTGTATGAGCAGCTGAACCCAAGTATTTATAATCCTAAACATTCAGATTAATAAATAAAAGACGAATCTGTGCAGCAGAAAGTATGACATCATCACACAGAAAGACTTCTCTCAGCACCCCAAACTGAAACTGACTTCCAGCATCCCTGTCCTTTTCTCTTCACAGTGTTTCCATGTGGGTTTACGTCAAAACCTACAAGTGGCCTAGACACAGCGATCAACATGAAAGCGCACACACATGCATGAAAGCACACACGCAAACACACACACACACACACACACACACACACACACAAATGTCTCTGAATGGGATGTTCTTACATCACTCCAGGAAGTCAAACACAGCCATATTAAATATACTATTTTATTGTTCTCTAACAAAAATGACTGTGGTAGTTATCAGGTCTCAGTTAACAAACACACACACACACACACACACACACACACACACACACACACACACACACACACACACACACACACACACACACTGTAAATGACAAAGTTCTATCTGTTTGTTAACACCCGCCCTTTTTTTCTTGCAAATGTCATCGTGATAACTTGTGTGACTGAAAATGTGTGACAAACTTTAGTCACAACACACTTCCATGTGTTTTCTCAAGTGTGTGTGTGAGTGTCTGCTCTCTCTTTCTGGGATGACAGCAATTTATCGTAGTGAATCTCAACCCCCGTGATGCTGTTCAACCTCGAGCATGAAGAACAGAGAGAAAGCAGAGAGGCAGGCAGGCGTTTTTTTTTTTTGCCTCATGGGCACCTCTCCGCGGGCGGTCCTCATGCCTGCACCCCGGCTGATAACGACGGACGGAAAGCAAAAGGAAGGACTCGAGGAAAGGAGGCGGAGGGGACAAAAAAGAAAGAGACAGACATGTGTTGGTGGCAGTGGGATACCAAACCGCAGCCTAGTTACTCAGCCATTCAGTCATCTCACTCCTTTTATTCCACAGATGTTTGTTTGTTGGTCTTCTGCGTTTAAAGAGAAAGTTTGACAAGTTCAAGTTGCCTGTGACTTTTCTTTTTAAACCTCAAACCCTGCAGGACAGCTTAGCTTCTGAAAGAAATTATGTCTGGCTCCCTACCTGCAGCTGAAGGATTTCATTTCGCTCAAGGTTTTAAAATGTAATTCCCAGAGCCTTTATTAATGTGATATGCAGGTTTATCCACCTACGGTATCCTTTTCATGTCTGCACGGCAGTTAATTTGGAGTTACATCTGCTCATGAGTTTTTTTTTTTTGCGTCTTTATAGGCAGCTGTCACACATTAAACTGTAAGGACCCACGTTAGTGTCCTATAAAAGAAGTTTTTCATTCCTATTCCTTGCCTTACCCATTCTGAAAGCTGCAGTAGGCAACATTATTTCATTAGAATTGTGAGTCACAATATCAAATTTAACTCTTCCTTTCATTTCACGTGTGTCTGATTTTTGATCTGTGAGAGTACTCCCTTCTATTTTTTTTTTTTTAAACGAAGCGGTTCAGAATCAAACATCAAATCCGGGTTAGGTTGTGCCTAACACATGGGATGTATATTGGTCAGCTGTCAGTGTTTCTGTCCTCTCGATGTGACATAATGAGCAGAGTGGAACAGTTGGTACGGGTTTGCCGTGCGTGTTTGTGTGTGATGTGGTGGGGAGGGAGGGCTTAGTGGATGCAGGTACCAGAAGGAGAAGCAAAGGTATTTTGAGGTAGATCACACCGGTCACTCACTGTGAGTGTGGAGATGCAATCATCTCAGTGCAGTGTCAGGTTTGTGTGTGACTGATTGGCCCTGATTGGGCCCAGGTGTGGTAGCTTATATATACCCTTTGGATGTAGCACTCTATGCTGACTCACTATCTGAGGTGGTTATGTTAAAAGTAGCAACAGGTGGGGCACGGGTTGGTCTAGTTAGTGTTGTGCCTCATGTACGAAGGCTATAGTCTTCCGAGAGGGCTGCCTGGGTTCATGTCTGACCTGTGGTTCCTCTTCCTCATGGCATTCCTCACTCTCTTTCTTCCTGATTACCTACTCTATACATTGTTCTGTCAAATAAATGCTTAAAAACCCCCAACATCTTTAAATAAGAAAATTGCAAAAGGTGTTTGCATTACAGAGAGTTTAGTAGCTAGCCATTTTGAAAAGAGTCATTATGATTGGCTAGTTGCAAGCTAACTCTGAATGGTTGTTTGATTCAGACTGGATAAAAAAAAAAAAAAAGGAAATCAATATCAAAGAGTAGCTCCCCACAGATCAGACACACATTTAACCAAAGAAGATTTCAATTTGATATATTTAGTCACAAAGTTAATTTGACCAAAATTCTAATTACATAATATCGCCTCCTGTAGCTTTAATTAACCCTAACCAAAATATTAAAATTCTTAGCCTTAACCAAACTTAAGATCGATAAATATATATATATTTTTTAATCCTTGTGCAAGTAATGTAGACCTCACAAAATATTCTTCTACTAATGTTCCTGCCAGTAACTCATCTGAACCGACACATAAAACAAACGCATCAAGCTGGAGGAACATGAGTAGGGAATAGAGAGTTTGATTTGTACATTTGTGTCTTCCAACTTGCTTTTGAAGACCCTAAATAACACTGCTGCAATCATGTGCAACATATTCGATGTTTATAATATGTTGCCTGGCAACAGCGTGATGCCCTTGGCAGGAAGCATTTGATGTCGTGATAGTAATTATTGTTGCAGAGAAAGAAAAAGGCATTGTGATTGTGGCTTTGTCTTTGTCAGAAAGATGGCAGCCTGAACTGGCCAGCGTCAGGTCTCTCAAACTCGATGTCTGTTCTCCGTCTGCCTCTGTTTGCCTCACTCATTTCTCATACCCTCTCTGTGTTTTTGCGTTCCTCCTAAATACAAGACCAGTTAGATGAGTCACTGCACTGTTTCACTTCCCCTACCTTTATTCCTCTATGCTTCAGTATGTTTTGTGAATCATTAAACATCACTCTGCTGTTGTCAAGATTGAGTGGTGAACGTGAACAAAAATAAGTTTTGTAATTTAACTTTTTTTTTTTACTGCTTTTAACCCTTTTACATGTTGACTCTCAAGACCCTTGCACACAGAGCCTCTTTTTTTTCAGATGCGTTTTTCAGCATCATGATCCAAAAAAAAAAACGTTACGCACAGACACTTTACACACTGAGACCACTCCAGGAAATTTTTCCATCAATTGTGACAATTCACAATATGAGTCTCGTACTCATCATGCAGAGTGATCAAGCAGTGAAGTTGATTTTGTGGTTATTTCACTAAATTAAAAAAGAAACAGTGTCTGTCCACCGGTGGCGATTCTAGAGTCTCTTGGGGCCCTACACAAAAATGTATAGTTGGCCCCTCCAACCAACATTGTGATGTTTTCACTCACAGACAGAACATTCCTCTTAATTTTCCTTCAGTGTTTTTCACAGGAATATTGCACAAGATGCTTAGCAGGGCAACGAGAGGGAGGTTCCCTACTGTCATGGAGACAATTTGCACAGTTTGAACTCCTGCTGTGCTGTGCTGTTTAAAGTTTGTCAGCCCTTGGGGGCTCTTTACTGGCCTGGGTCCCCAAGCACTGTCCTGCCTTGCCTGTTGACAAGCAGCACCTATGCTGTCCATTACTGAAAACAAGACAAGAGCGAGGAGAGTTTCACCTGTTGATAAAGGAGAGTTTCACCTGTTGATAAAGGAGAGTTTCACCAGTTGATAAAGCAGAGTTTCACTGATAAAGGAGAGTTTCACCTGTTGATAAAGCAGAGTTTCACTGATAAAGGAGAGTTTCATCTGTTGATAAAGGAGAGTTTCACCTGTTGATAAAGGAGAGTTTCATCTGTTGATAAAGGAGAGTTTCACCTGTTGATAAAGGAGAGTTTCATCTGTTGATAAAGGAGAGTTTCACCTGTTGATAAAGGAGAGTTTCATCTGTTGATAAAGGAGAGTTTCACTGATAAAGGAGAGTTTCATCTGTTGATAAAGCAGAGTTTCACTGATAAAGGAGAGTTTCACCTGTTGATAAAGGAGAGTTTCACCTGTTGATAAAGCAGAGTTTCACTGATAAAGGAGAGTTTCCCCTGTTGATAAAGGAGAGTTTCACCTGTTGATAAAGCAGAGTTTCGTTGATAAAGGAGAGTTTCACCTGTTGATAAAGGAGAGTTTCACTGATAAAGGAGAGTTTCCCCTGTTGATAAAGGAGAGTTTCATCTGTTGATAAGCAGGGATGGATACAAAAAAAAGCACATCTTTAAAAAATAATTATTGGTTGAAAGTTTCAGATTCAGTGTGCAAACATGATTGACACAACATGAGATCGTTTTTTAACATCAATTTCAGTAGAAAAAAAACATAATTACTCATTCAGCGTCACATAAAGAGATTTTTTTCTGCATGACATCAACGGTCTCATCTTCTCTAAAATCCCTTCTTGGATTCTTACTTATTTTCTTCCTCATCAGCTCTTTCATTTTTTTTTTTAAATATGTATATGTTGACACTGATCACATCAGCAATGAAAAGCTGACCACACAAGCATTTAAAGGATAATGTGTGTAATCCCCATAACAAGATCATCACTAAGCGTTTTGTCCTCATGACTTTGCTTCTTCTAAAACTTGAATCACTTACTTTACTGTGGAGCTTTTACAGTGGCTGTCACTCGACCTGAAACAGCTCATAGTGTTAGTCTTCTGCAGAGACTAAAATGTGCAGAAAAATGTTTTTCACTCCGACCACAGGGACTTAGACACTGCAATTGTTTTTCAAATGTTATGCCCTTTCTCTTAAAATGCTGAAAATGTGTGCTGGCATCTCTTTTAAATATTTTATATTTCTCAAAGTCCTTTTTTCAAGCTAAAAATGCCCATTTTGTCGCTGCGCTCACAGAACAAAGTTTGATTTATGGCAGAGCGCCACAGTCAGTAATGTCACTTCTCCATCAAAATCAAGAAAGGGCGGGATATGATATAATCTTTGTCAACAGTGGGCAGTAGCTAAGTCTGTAGGGACTTGGTTTGGGAACCAGTTCAAGTCCCGGTTTCAAAGTGTGGAAGTTGGTCTGGTTGCTGGGCATGTGACAGCTCAATTACTGAGTACTGCCGATGTGCCCTTAAGCAAGGCACTGAACTCCATCAGCCCTGTCGCGCTCCCAATCACTCCTTGTGTAGCAGCCCCACTCTGTCATCTCTCCATTAATGAATGTCCACAGCTCCTGTTTGTACATGTGTGTATTTCAGGCCTATGTGTGTGAGAAGCATGTCTCTCAATAACAGAGTGTAAACCACAATATCCCCACTGGCATTACAAGAGTTAGTAAAGAAAACGAACAAAGAACGGTGGAGAAACTAACCCGACTCGTCTTTTCGATGGTACAGTTTCCAGGTGTAGAGATGCTAATGGCATCACAGGATACCATTACATTATTTTCATGTTGTCTTTTGTGAAATTGATGAATAAAAGATAATATTAAGCAGACAGCTAGGGAAGCAGAAGTTAAATATTGCAACCTAGCAACAATCTGCCCTGGTAAGAGACGCTCTGAAACTGAGGTCTTGGGGGGGCTTCGAGTGGGAAAGACGCCACCAATGGTCACAGGCCCTTCATAGTCCAAGTCAAGTTTAATACCCCAAAACATTTTTTTTCTTCATACTGTAGCAAAGCCAATCCAGCATATAGCAGGTTTCATATACTGAACATTTTAAACACATTACCCTGATTATATGAGGTAAATCAGAAGCGTGTTTTAAAAAGATGCCCTAATAACGCAACTCGAGTTTTTAAATGTTTCACTCGATATTACCTTGTCACAATCCACATGTGTACGAGGCTGATAGTGACGTAGCGCATCGCTTATGTCTGGGAAACACTGCTCTCCCAGCCGCAGGTGATGTGTGGATCAGTGGAAGGTTACTCATGATGGGAGGTAATGACATTGAGCTTGGAAAGTTCATGTGCAAAAAATACACAATGAAGAGATTGGGCACAAGCTCCAAATCTTGAGTCTAAGTTCCGACTTAAGTCCTTGAGGGGTAAGTCCAGGTCCAGTCACATTTGTGCAAATCGAGTCTAGTCTGAAACTCGAGTCTCCATCTGTCAACTGTCCAAATATTTAGGTCACCAGGATAACAGGAAGATAATTTTCACATCTTGATAATATCTTGATCGTCCTTTAAGTGGTTCTGTTTGTGTCCCTAATTCCCCCAGCTTTGATTTTAGAAAGTGTGTTGTGTGTGTGTGTCAGTGTGTATGCTCCTCATAAGTCAGGTCAACAGGAAGTCATTACATATTCATGAAATTACCAAAATGAAAATGGAACATGACAGTCAAAGCAAGGATGAAAGAAAGCCAGCCGCACGCGGCGTTCAAAACTGCCATCTGAAACAAGTTATAATCTGAACGTGTGTGTGTTTGTGTGTGTGTGTGTGTGTACATGTGTGTTGGGTTGCACTGGATGTGAGAACAGAGAGCAGACAGAGACAGAGAAATAGAGATAAGGGCTGACCTTCAGTGAATCACTTCCCCCTCTGGACAGGCTTGAAAAGCAGCAGCATGTTTGGCAACAATTCTTACAGAAGACAAAAAAAGACAAAAAGAAAATAGCAGGAGTAAAAACTGGAGGCAGGTCAGGTACAGTGAAGGCACAGAAAAGAAAACGATGGGAGTTTAAGGAAGATAGAGCTAAAGGACACAGGAAAAGGAGCAGATGTGATTGGGGTTGGAAAGCTTGGCTTGGCACGGACCCAGATGAGTGCCTTCAAAAGTGTGTTTCTTATGAATCCACATGATTGGTGAACAAATAAGCATCATGTTGGTGCAATCATTGGCCGCCATAATTAACGCTGATATCTCCCAGTTAGTCAGCAAGCTAGTAGACATTGATTTAAAAAATGACAAAGAACAGTCTGTGTCATGATTTGGTTTCTTATTTTCAGAGTTTAGATTTTCTTGTTCTTATTCTTCCCTGACGGTGTCGTTTCCCTTGAGTGCTCTCTAGGTTAGTCTGTAGTGTTTCATGTGTTATTTTGTAACTTCATATCCTAGTGTTTCTTTATGTTCTAGTGGTTATGTTTCATTCTTGAGTTCTGTGTGTCTTTAGTGTTTCATGATTTAGTTTGTAGTTGTCCTCAGTGTTTCTTGTATTGTATTCCTGCCTCTGTGTGTTTCCCTCCGTGTTGATTGCCCTCATTGTCTTCACCTGTGTTATTAGTCTCACCTGTGTTTGATTACCCCTGTGTCTATTTAGTCTCTGTGTTCCTTCCGTCGTGTTGTCAGATCATTGTTGTAAGTTGCCAGTGTTGATTGCTGTATGTTGGAGTGTCAGTGTTTCTCAGTTTCTGGATTTTCTCAGTCTGGACAGTTTAATAGAAAGTTTTAGTTTTTGCCTTTTGGTTTAAATAAATAGTTTTATTAGTTTATTCTGCACTTGGTCCACCTCCTTGTTTTCCCACACCCGTGACAGTCTGTTTCATACAGAAGCCCTGAGAGGACATACATCCATACATTTCATTTGATCCTTTTTTTTATAATCATGAGTATTTTCATGAAACTCAAGTCTCCATCTCTGAACTGGCGACGGCACTTGATCTTTGCCATCTGCTTGGTGTGTCAGGGCCTTTAGAATCGCCACTGAGAGTATAGAAATGTCCACTTCAGGCTTCCATACGTTTATCAAAGTGTGTCTTCCTCCCCTCTTCATTTAATTGTCTCTATAAAGTCGAGACTTGTGCTGTCCAAAAACTGAGACTTGTAAAAAGTATGAAGACTGTATCTTACCAGAAGGAGAGCTGATGGTTTGTAGCGACACGTTCTCACTTCATCGTTCATTTCTGTAGTTGAGTTCAGAGTTAAAACAAAGTCAGATGAATATTCAGCTTGGGACCTCACAGTGTCGGGCTCCTCCATTGTTAAAGTTTGCTAATAAGAATACAACTGCTTCTGCTCAGATAAAAATAATAGAAGATATTTCAGATGACGCTTTTGGGTTATAGTGCTTTTGTTTTTTAAAGAATGTGAGCTTCAATAGACGAGATCAGGAGGAGCACATTTTAATGACTGTGGAAGGTTTCACACTGTACTCACTCTGCACTTGTGCCTTAATTAAAAGCAGCATGTGTCCCGGAAAATATCAGACTGCTGTGTTTTAATTGAGAAGGCTCAATTTCATTATTATCACACTTCAGTTCGTAAAGGTTCAAAATTTAAATCTATCTGCAAACTGTGCTTTGAAAGTTAATCACCAGCCAGGTACAGTCGCTTCTTTGGATCCTTCATTTTGGGTTTGTTTGTGAGGGAAGGGAACACTTTGTAAAGGTCATGTTTGTATCTGTATTTTACGTCGATGTAGCCCCTCAGGTAAACCTTTTATTGCACATTTCTCTGCTTTTATTTTTTGCCATATTTGTACTCAGTTCAGAATGAAGGTGTTTCTGTCATCCGGAGGTAAATGCCACCCCTATACGGTCACCTCGCAAGCACCTATTTGGTTATAAATCAAACATGACGCTCTTTTAAATAGGGAAATTAATTATTTACACTTCAAGCCAAAATACCTTGAAGAGGAAAGGAAAAAATAGTGACACATAATAAGTCATTTTCTGGCCTGAGAGGCTGGCCACTCTATTACCATAGTCTAGATTTATAACGCTCTCGCAGGAGTCGAGCCAGTGATGGAGATACTTGTGTCGGGCAATGGGGGAAAAGAATGTATGTCAGTTTATGTGATGGAAGTAATCTGACCAGTTTGATACTGTGGGCTCCATGCTGCTTTCTTGAGGAAGTGTTGAAAATATGTATCACTCCCCCCCCCCCCCCCTCAGTATCACCACGCCAAGATGTTCAACAACATATTAGCTGCCAAGAAACTACATGTTACCTAGCAACGAGCTGTGAAGAATTCATTCACAATGCCTTCAACATTTGTACCAATGGCGTGTAGATGACAGTGATTCACACGAGCACCAGGCCTCTTTAGAGAGTAAAAGGCACAGGTTTGTCCAATTAAACCCTCATGCCCAAAATTGCGTCCATTACTTATGCAGTCATGAAGAGATATTACATGCATCTGAGGGAGTGGCAGCCGTGCTGACTGAGCCTGTGATTATACTACTCAGGGATGCTTTATACTTCTTCAAGAGCTGTATAGTGACCATATACTGTAGAGAATCAGGAAGAAGTAATCCTACTACTGCTACTGCTATTATGAGTGCTAGCGATCAACATACAGAACTGTATTTCACTTACAGCAGATGGCTGTTTACTGCTAAGCCTGGTTCTGCATGAGGAAGTTAAAGGTTTATATGAGATTTTTCACACTTAAATATAATATAAATCAAGTATATCCTCTGAAAATAACTCTGAGTCATGACTGTCTACAATGGGTGTAACAACCGAGTCCCACTGTCTGTGATGTTTTCAGAGTTTTCCAAGTCCTAACTTCAGTTTGTTTACATCGCCAGGACGGCCGGCTGACTCCTCCCCTCGTGTATAAAAGTTGTTTAATTGAGGGAATAGAGAAAAGAAGAATAACATACTGTACTCACTGCTTAACTGTGTTTCTAGATCACGCTCATTTCGAGTAAATTTACATGCAGTGTGAAGATACGAGCATAATAAAGATCGCTAGCATTAGCATGCTGACACAACAATGCACCGCGAGTTATTTTGGTTTCATGCTGGTGCTCAAGGGCGACATCTGCTTGATCAAAAAATCGCATATAAAGCCTTTAAAGTAGTTTTTTCCGGCTACATTCGCGTTTTCTAAAAAGTTCCCCAGTTCAGACGACAATGTCTTGATAACAATAGCTGTACACAGGGATCCAAAAAAACATAAAATGCTGTAGCAAACATGCCAGGCAGCTGTTTGGTGGTGTGACTTGTAATGCAGCAACACAGGCATGTGCACATCTTCTCACTTTTATACAAAGCTTGTAAACATACAAGCATTTGTAAAGCCCAAACTTTTGCATGGACGGCATGATGAGGTGGGGATGCTGCTCCAAGTGACCATGAACTAAACTCGAGTAAATTTCATGAAAATATCGACTGGGAGTCATGAGGGTTGACATAGCATAATGTGTATGGGTGTGAAGGCTACTCACACATGGGTATTTACTGGAAGGTTTATCTAACTGCTTGGGATTGTAGCAATGAATTCACTTAAAATACTAATCGCATGTAAAATTTGCAAAATCACAATATCTGTAGCCTTAGTAGTGTTTGTTTATGAAATAAACTGGAAGAGATGTCAATAGGAAGTAATACTTTTTCCATTGAGAGATAACAGCCTCGAGTCTGTGCTTCAAGGCTACAACTTTTAGTCAGAGTGCAGTTCTCTGTTCAACACAAGGTCTACCAGAGCCAGATTTTTTTAATCCCTCACCTGCTCCCATATACTGTTTTCAACCTCAGTCCAGAAACATCTTACTGAAACCTGGGACTAAATATTTCAATCAGCTGAGAGATCCCCATTATTGATTAAGAGGTGATTTATTGAAGAGTGACAATAAAGCTGAGAAATATGAAAAGGCTTTGATGATTAGACTCCATCATGATGTGTTCATGGTTTAATTGAGGGAGAAGGTATAGACCTCAAAAATGGAGTCAAGACATTGTTAGTAGATGAACTTGAGATATTGAAAATCAATAAATGAAATGGACTGAAAGTGAATGGGTCGGGTGGACTGAAAGGTTGACAGCAGCAAGATAATTGGCTTGGTGGTTGTTATGACAAAATCAGGTTGGCTAAAGAAGGTATTTCAAGATTTTGGACCCCGTCCCCCCTTCTGATGGAGATTTTTTCGTGGTTGTAGATATTTTCTTGCCAGATATTTCTGTGTTGTGAGGTACATTAAGAGTGATCCGGTCTACTTGGATGAACATTGGGGCTGCACTGATTTTAACTTGTTTTAACAATCTGATATCCTGTTGTGTGGTGACACCCGAGGGCAGCCGAGTCAGACTCTGTGGATTTTCATGTGAAACAAAACAATAGCCGATTGGGATGGGAGCTGACTGAGGAAGTGAGCACAACAAATAAAAAAATAAAAAATCACGTTTATTTTCGGGTTTTTATCAAAGACACAAGACAGGAGTGGTTACTGTCGGAAATCATGGAGAGAGAGAGAGAGAGAGAGAGTGGGGAATGACATGTGGCAAATAAACCAGAGGTTGGAGACCGCCCTGCCCGCCTGAGTAGTGTAACCTCTGAACATGAAGCGCGTGAATTTACCACTAGGTCACTGGCGCCCCAGCAAATTAATTTCACTCATGTACAGCTCACGCTCTTACATATAGAGCCCATGTTTCTACAATTCTACAATTCACTTAGCAGACTCTTTTATCCAAAGTGATGTACATCAGAGAGTAAGAACAACACAAGCAAGGATCTAGAAAAAAGGGAACAATGTCAGTAAGAGCAAACGATCAGCTTTGAGTCTGATTGGACACACAGGTGCTGACAGGAAGTGACCAGAGGCACAGCACAACATTGACGGCAGTTCTTAAGAGCTCTAATCAGTATAGAAACCATCTTATAAGTCGTTGTTATCAAACAAAAACCATCGTCATTACCATCATCATCATCAATAATATGGAGACCATCATCATTAAGTTAGTAGGTATTCATGAAAGAGCTGGGTCTTTAGCTTTTTCTTAAAGGTGCAGAGGGACTCTGCAGATCAAAATGGAGTTTGGAAGTTCATTCCACCACCGGGGGGCAACAGAGGAGAAGAGTCTATCCATATGTTTATCCATATTTTTCCCTTTTTTCTCAATGAATTTCAAGTAAAAAGTAGTCCATGAACTGCTAAATAATGTTGGTCATTCATAGGACATTTTTGTTTATTCTAAAGTAGCATTTGACTGCGGGAGATTTTGTAAGATTTCCAGTGTTCAAACTCAGGACTCTGGCTGTTGGTGAATGGAATCAGTCCTTCGGTTGTCTAACGCTGGTTAGAAAATCAGGAAGGTAGAGAGAGAATGAATGAGGCATTGAAAGAGTCGTCCCACCTATGACGAGCCTCATCTCAATGTTATTTCATTGAGGTCGCGAAATGATGTTTGGGTTAACAAACCTCTTTCAAAACCCGTTGATTATGTAAAAAAGCGCCATCAAGGCTGATCACAGGTTCACAACCCAATGATTAACAAAATGGCTGTATTTTTGTAGCCCTTTTGTCCAAAGCTTCACAATTTGTCTCTGATTCATCCATTCACTCACATGAGTTAGCATGGTATGTGGGTTGAACTATCAGGATGATTTGGATTTCTTGCTCAAGGACACTTTGATATGTCGACTGGACAAAAGGCCCAACTGATGATTTGTAAACCAGCTTTTCCTCCTGAGTCAAAGGCACAAGAAGGTAACAGGTTTTCATCAAGCTGATCGTTTGCCTTTTCAAGCAAATCCTATTATTCTGCATTTTCCATTTTTCTCTCTCTATTTATTTCAGATGTTTGGATGTCTACTTTAGTGCCAAACAAAATATTTTCACACCGGTTGTACTAAGCAGCTGTTGGGGATTGTAACTAGTGTACGTCCTGTTGCAATACATATGATATAGAGTTTGTGTAGTTCCATGATGTGCTGTTACAGCCAATCAGGCCAGCTGGTGTTTGGATGTGTTGTAAAAGGCCAGGGTGATATCCTACTTTCACAAAAACAGAAGGATAAAGTACCTTAATGACAACAGTACTTAAACTTTTTCACACTTCATTATAAGACTTTAATATTATGAAGAACAGAATGGCAAGAGTGAGTTAGAAAGATGCACAAAGCCAGTAATTTCGACTAGAAGAGACAGCACACAGTGTGTAAGGTTTAGTGAAAGAGTTCTGTTTCAATGGAAAAAGAATCCATCACGTCTGTGTAAAAAATTTTGGGCCACATGCAACAGTGTCTTCCTGACATCTTCCTTAAATAGATTATTGAGAAAAGTGCAACAAGTGTTGATGTGGACTCATGATACGTTCTCATGAACTTAAAGTGATGAAAGCCAATGTTGTGAAATGACAATGCATTCCAGTTGGTCCTATAATCCACCAAGGTAAACACTCACCGAGCCTCACAAATGGTCGTCAGACTGCAGGGCGGTGTGCACCAGTGAATGAAGAAAAGATATGAATAAGAAAGCGGAGAGAGGTCAAGAATGCCAGATCAAAGTGTGACGCACTTGACTCCAAACATTAAACTGTGTCCTAACAATATGTGACACGAGTCAGCGTAAGAGTCATTATCACTTTGGCTCAATTGTTTCCTGTTAGAATGTCGTTACAGCTCGTTAGCGACGCAGAGCAAAGCAGCTAGACGCAAAGCAGCTAGACACAAAGCAGTGTTCCACCCTGACGTCCCGTTTCTGTTCTAATAGGCGTAACATGGATTGAGCCCCACTTCAGTTTAAACTATTTTAGAATAAAGGTTTAAGTTTTCACCAGACTGGCTGTCATTTCACAGTCAGCTTGAGGGCTATCGCGATGCTTAATTAATTGCCCGAACAATCTGGCTGTTGGACGATAAGATGGACTTTTGCCGTGGCAGAAATGACGGCCTGTTCCTGCTATCTATTTCTCAAAGTTTTAAAACAAGTGAGCTTCTTAGATAATTTTTGGGTCCTTATTTCCATGTAATTTCTTACTGCAGTCTTTCCTGACACTCAGCTGCAATATAAAGAAACCCTTAAAAACCTATACAGAAGGGACCATATTGTTCATTATTTTCTACAGCTATCTGTGCTTTGACCTTTTGCTTGTTTCTTGCTGTTTAATTAAAGTACATTGCTTTTTACTTTTGAAACATTTTTGAGAATGTAGTTTGAATAAATCGTTCCAGAAATGATCAATTAAAGACAGTTGGGACTTCAGTGTTACGGGTTTTGCCATGCAAACGCGTCTACACTGTTATGTTAACATCTTTTAAATTACTTGTTAAAATAATTTTTCGTATTTTGAAGTTATTTTAAATGTTTGTTATTTCTTAGTTTTGGCCTTTCCTTGTGATTTTATGACCTGTTTGAACGTTTTGTTTTTTTATTGCTGTCCTTATAAAGCACTCTGTGGCTTGATTTTGCAAAGTGTTGTGATTCTTTCTTCTCCTGAAAACTTACATCATAAACTTGAAGGAACCCACCTCGTGAACTTATCTGATGTTTGAAGCCTGAGAGACATTTAAGGACAGGGATAAACAATTCCCTTTCAAAAACAGATAAGGCATTCATTGACCAATCAAACGTGAAAACAAATCACAGCTGGAGTTTGATTTGTTTCAAACATACTGAAAAAGGCTTTTGAAACAGTAACAGTGCGGTAGCTTAAACCATTAGCATAATGGTGCTTTTAAGTCGGGGGTTGCTTGAGGTTTCTGATTGTTATTTACCTTGCAAACTTAAGGCTGTGGGTGGGTGTTCTTGTTTTTACATTTGTCAGATAAAAGTTCAAAGCACTTAGCAGTATGCGACGTGAGCAAGCGCCGAC